>NC_059134.1:6978009-7238009 GCF_020740605.2 Lemur catta
AGCCGGGGGGAGTGCTGAGGGGTGCAGGGGAGACGGGAGGGGAGGAGGAGGGAAGGAGGGAGAGGCAGGGCTGGCTTGCGGAGACAGGGGAGGCAGGTTTGCTGTTCTTCCAGGGAGAGGGAGATTTGAGTGTGTTTGTGGGCCAAAGAGAGTAGGGGGGGAGGAGATGGAAGACACAGGGCGAGGGGGCATTGACGGGAAGCAATTCTGGGAGGTGAGGACAGGTTTCCTGTGTGCAGCTGGAGGGCGAGAGGGAAGAGGCGCGGTAGGCGAGCCTAGAGCTGGCAGGCGGCGTGTGGGTAGCTCCAGGTGTTCCCTGCAGAACTGAGGGACGGTGCGACTGGAGGTTTGTTTAAGATCCCAGAACCAGTAGGGAAACCTGGGCTTCTGCCCCCCACCCCCGGTCTTCCCAGGCCCCGTCTCTGGAGCATTAAACCGTATCCCTTTGATGGTTTCAGGGGCTCTGAGGCATCAGTCTCTGCCCCAGGGGGTTTCTAGTTCTCCTTTTAGTTCGGCAGGTGCCGTGTGTCTTTCTGGGTGTTAGGCTGAGTGCTGGGCCAGCACCAGGCATGGTTCCTGCCTCCACAGGGCCATATTTCTTCCCCCTGTGCCATGGGTTCTGCCCTTTGGTGAGTTCGGTGGCAGAGCTCACCAGCCCACTTTGGCCAGGGACATCTTGGTTCTTGGCAGAGCACCAAGCGGGCAGATATCTTCCTGCCTGGGTCAGCTTTGCCCTGCAGGTGAGCTGGTCTTCTTGGCAGCTGGTCATAGGCAGAGGCTGGCACGCCTTGGCCGTGAATGGATCAGATGCCTGCTTTCCCACCCAGGTACCCTGCCGTGACTTTCCCTGCCCCTTCATACCTGGGAGCTCCATCAGCAACGTGGGAGAGATCCCTGCCCGGAAAGGTGCCAAGTTGTCCCAAGGCCGTAGCCAGCCCGAGGACCCCTGGAATGCCGGGGCCTCTGAGCAATCCACTTGGCCCCCCAGCCCGAGGACCCTTGGAATGCCGGGGTCTCTGAGCAATCCACTTGGCCCCACGGGGGGAGGGCTGGGCTCGTTAAAGCCCTAGGACTGGCCAGTCTATGCAGCGCAACACCGGCCAGTTCGGGAATAAAGACAAGACAATGCGGAACTTCACTGGGGAAGAGGTCAGAGAGGGGTCAGTCGTCTTGTTGTTCAGGACTGGTCAGAGCAGCTCACCTCTGACCCAGAGGTCTTTTCCCTCGAGGTGGGCCTAGAGGGTGGAACGTGCTCTGTGCGATGCTTCCACCCTGGCTGCATGCTGGACACAGAGGAGGTGGGTCTTTTGGTTTGGTCTGCTTTTTACCATTAATGCCTGGGCCCCATCCCTGGGAGAGTGGGTCCTACACATCTGTGTATTTATAAACTCCTCAGGTCATTCATTGCGTTGTGCAGCCAGTGCTGTGACCAACTGATGTGAAGGGAGACGGAGGGAACTCTGTTCGTGGGAGGAAGACCGCGAGACAAAGGCGGGAGGGCGGGAGAGGGTCTACAGCTCTTGATCCAGAATGTCAGAGCTGCAGGATCCTAGTTCAGGGCTTTGCAACTCCAAGTGTGGTCCAGCCAAGCAGCAGGGCCCTGGGGGAGCTGGCTGGAATGCAGGTCCTCGGGGCCACAAGCCGGTGAGTCAGGGTGGACAGCGAAGTGTGGGAAATCGTCATCGTCGGATCCTCCAGAGAGCGTCCAGGCCCTGGGACTCCTGGGGTGCTGGGTAGATCAGTTAACTCAGAATTCCTAGGTGTGGTACCCACATACTCATTTTTAAAAAATGTTTTTTAAGTACTCCAGGTGATTCTCTTGCTCAACCACAGTCAAGAACACCCGCCTTGGCCAGTGCTTCCAGACGGGAACGCGAATCGCCGGGATCGTGTTCAAATGCAGAGTCTGACTTTACACGTCTGGATGAGGCCAAAGATTCTGCCTTTCTAATAAGGGCCCTGTGATGCCCGTGCTGCTGACCTCAGTCTTCTGAGCAGCAGGGATCTATTAGACTGACGTCCCAGGTCAGAGCAGGGGGCGTGGTCATCCGCAGTCACCCAGCGTGATGCTCATTCAGCCCTTTCTGATATCCCCTCCCAGGTGCCGTGCTGGCAGGCTGGGGACTGGGGCTAGAGTTGGGAGCCGGACAGACCCCAATCCAGTCCTCACGGGTGTCTGTCCCAAGGGGGAGACAGACAAAAAGCAAACAAACACATGGGCAACGAAGCTAAGCACAGATCAGAGAAGTGCTGTGAGGGAGACAAGAGGGCCGCGTGGCAGGGCAGGCCTTGGAGGCTGCTGTGGGCGCCGGGAAGGCAGCTGCTCCCCGGACAGCTGTCAAGGGAGTTACTAGGACAGTGACTGTAACTGGGGACGTCTGATCACAAATCTTTCCTTACTGGACAGGGCCATTCTCCATCCCCTCTGGGGCTTGGAGACAGGTGCTACTGGCCCTGCAGGGGAGTCTGACCTGGTCCCTGCCTGGCTCCTCCAGCTCGGGACTCTCATTCTGTAGTGTTTGTGGACTGGGAGTGGGGCCCGCGGGTGCAGAGCGGAGCAGAGCATTGACTCGTAACAGGACAGTGTTCGGGACCGTTGATCTGCGATTTGCAACGCAGACAGGCCTCTGTGCCCATGCTGTCCCTGCCCCTGAGAAATAACTGAAGGTTTTTTTATTTATCCCCAGAGAGCGCAAACATCAGGGCTTCCTTCCCTTTCCTGATTAAATAAGAGTCACCTGGGCTGCTTGGGCACATGCCTGCCGCAGGCAATACCTGGGCTACCGGAGGCCGTGTCCAGGGAAGGGCCCAGGTGATTCTTTGGATCCAGATCGTTAGGGAAACATGACATGGATGCTAGAAACTGGCCCATCTTCTGCCTGTTCGCGTGGCTGTGGAGGCCGCAGGAGTCTCCTCTGCAGTGACTCAGCAGCATGGCCCTGGCCGAGTTGGAGGCTGCCGGGAAGCCTCTGCCTCCATACATGTAGCAGCTCACCCTTCCCACTGTACGTCCGTCCTTCCTTTGCCACCTCCGGACTCCTCCTGGGCCAGCCAGACCCTCCTGGCTACCTGCGCCCCCATTCAGACTCCTCCGCTGAGTTGCCGCGGGCTTGGGGGCAGGGCTCGGGCGCTGTCTGCGTTGGGTCTGGGTCTGGAGGGTTGGGGGAGCCTCGTGCTCGGACCTGTTGGGCGGAGTTGGGGGAGATTGAGGATGGAGAGGGATGCCTCAGATGGGGGAGAATCGGGAAACTTCGGTCGGGTAAAATATGAATCGATCCCTCACAGTTAGCTTAACTTTCGTGTCACCAGTGGGTAGGTGTAGCCATCTGCTGCCCAGAGAGGGCCCCTCCTAGGTCAAAATGGGCGAGAGGACAGTGAGGAGCCCACACCAGAGAAGCTAGAGCCAGCCAGCCTGGCTCAAGACCTAGTCCGTGCGGACGCTGCCCTTTGCGGAGTCAGCAGAGTATCCAGGGTGAGGAAGGACAATCTGGAGGTGGCCCCCCAGGGGCAGCTTGTGCTCTCTGGAGGAGGGCAGGGTGGGTGGTGGGTGTGTCCCGCTCAGTGTCTAGGCAGGAGTGTTTGTGGAGCCGCCCAGACACCTGTGACTCCTACCTCCTAGGTGGCCCGAGGCAGCCGGGATGACAGCTCTCCCCAGGAACCCTGCTGCCCGCTGAGGAACATGATCAGCAAGTCCCGTGAGTGCGGTGCGAGGGTGCCCCCAGCCCGAAGGACAGGCCCCAGAGGCCGTCTTCAGCAGCATCCTGGGATCCTGGGGGCGGTGGAGGGACAGATGGGGAGCCAGGGGCCCCTCTCTTCATCTTGAAGGACAGCGGACACTTAGGTCCACGCCCTGAGCCGGGGCCAGGAGGGGGCCAGGGATGGGTCTGCTTGAGCTGGGGGTTGGAGGGGCCCAGAGCGGGGCAGGTGGGCGGGTGGGCGGGGCTGTACCTGCCTGTCTCTGCCTCCAGCTCCTCTGTGCATGTGCCCTGCAGGCTGGAAGCTGCTGGCCATGCTGGCTCTCGTGCTGGTCGTCATGGTGTGGTATTCCATCTCCCGAGAAGACAGGTATATGGAGCTGTGAGTCAACTTCCATGTCCTTCCACTGGTTCTTCTCAGGCTTAGGGATGAAGCGTCGTGCGTGGGGTGCGGGACCTAGTAGGGCAGCCAGGGCATGGCGAGAGCCTTCAGCAGCTGGCGCTGATCCTTTTGTGGGGCTGGGCTGGGCTCTGGGATGACTCCCCTGGGCCCTCACAGGGAGTGCAGGGGCAGGAAGAGCTGGATCTCAGTGATTTGTTTCAAAGTGAAACTTGGGCTCAGATGATTTTACGCTACAAGTCCTTCTCCAGCACCCTGGGGCCTTTGTGCCATGGGAGAAGGTTGAGGCTGCCTGCAGCGCCGCCGCTGCGCTCCTGGGTCTGACTGGGCTCCTGCCCCCTCTCCTTTTCTGTCTCCAGTTTTTATTTTCCCATCCCAGAGAAGAGGGAGCCGTGCCTCCAGGGCGAGGCAGAGAGGAAGGCCTCTAAGCTCTTTGGCAAGTAAGCACGTGAGGGTGCGGGGCAGGCCGTGCGGGGAGCTGGGGCTGAGGGGCCCACGGCGCAGGGCCTCATGCCGGCTAGAGGGAGACCTGGCCTAGGTGAAGCCAGAGAGGGAAGGGGAGCCTTATAATACCCCCTGCTTCTGGCATCGGGATTAATTCCTTTCTCATTCCCACCCTGCTCTCACCTCTTGCAGCCACTCCCGAGATCAGCCCATCTTCCTGCAGCTTAAGGATTATTTCTGGGTCAAGACACCATCTGCCTATGAGCTGCCTTATGGGACCAAAGGGAGCGGTACGTTCCCGCCTGGCCCACGGGAATGGTGGGCTCACGCTGGCCACGCTGCTTCCTGTTCTTTGCCGTCCACGGCCCCAGTGCCCACATTCTCACCCGGGCGGGAAACAGCAGCCAGGGCTCCGAGGACAGTGGAGGGAGGGCAGGCGGCCTGCAGAGCGCCAGCTGTCGGGTCAGCCCCTCCGTCGGTTCTTTTGTAGAAGACCTGCTCCTCCGAGTGCTAGCCATCACCAGCCCCTCTGTGCCCGAGAGCATCCAGAGGTAAGGAGAGCTCCTTCTGCCCAGGCTAGGCGCCTTCTCCTCCTTCCAGCCCCGGTGTGAAACAGTCACGGCGTAGCGCCGGCCCGGCCTGGCGTCAGGTGCCGAGCAGGCAGAGGCTGCCGAGCCTGTCAGCAGCGAGGAGCCCTGCAGGGGCGCAGCCCATGCGCCTTCTCTCCTCTCCGCCTCTCTCCCCTGCTCTGCTCAGGTTCCCCTTCCTTTAGGGCCCAGGGCTGCAGAGCCAGCACGGCCATCGGCAGGACCGCTGGGGACCAGGGGCCGAGGGGGGCTGGGCACTGATCCCGAGACCGGCCCCGGGCAGAGGCAGGGAAGCGAGGATGAGGTGGAGCGGGTTCCTCCGGGTCTGATCGCTCCTCTTCCTGTGGCAGCCTCAAGTGCCGCCGCTGCGTGGTGGTGGGCAACGGGCACCGGCTGCGGAACAGCTCACTGGGAGCTGCCATCAACAAGTACGATGTGGTCATCAGGTGTGTGCCCGTCTCCTCACTTCTGCTGGGGACCTGGGAGTCCCAAACGGGGCTGTAGACGGGCCCGGGGGCTGTGGTGACGGGCGTCCTCCTCCCCTGTAGATTGAACAATGCCCCAGTGGCTGGCTATGAGGGCGACGTGGGCTCCAAGACCACCATGCGTCTCTTCTACCCTGAATCTGCCCACTTTGACCCCAAAGTGGAAAACAACCCGGACACACTTCTTGTCCTGGTAGCTTTCAAGGCAATGGACTTCCACTGGATCGAGACCATCCTGAGCGATAAGAAGCGGGTAAGTGGGCAGACAGGTGGGGACGGGGACCTGGGGATGAGGACACTGCCCGCGTCAGGACCTCACGCTCCACGACATCTGCCTTGCAGTCCTAAAGAGCCGGTGAGGGGACGGCGTGACCCGGGCTCCCAGCGGTCAGGCCTCCCGCTGAGGGTGTTCTGCTGGGCTTCTGACCAGCCTCCCCAGCAGCTGGGCTACAGGCCCGCAGGAGTCAGGTGGCGGCAGCCCTAGCACCCACGCTTGATGGCTGTGTGGGCCAGGAGAGCTGCCGGAGTGTGTCTCTCTGTGAGGAACCTGGAGCGAGGACCCTCCAGCAGCCATCTCCAGCGGGGGCAGGTTAGGACAGTGAGGTCTGTGCCCTAACGGACAGGCCCCAGGGACAGCGCACACGTCACTGTGCCATCCACTCTAACGCTGAGCCATCTGAGCCGGCATTTTTGCTGTTTAGACAGCCTGAGACTCGAGCCTCTGCCTCCTGTTTGGATATCCTTGGAGGGGGGCTGTGACTGGACCCTGTGCTCTACTCACCTTGTCACCCAGCCTCACTGAGGGGGTGCCCTTCCTGCTCTCTCCCCCTGGTCTCCCTCCTCAGGCGTACACTCCACCTCCTTTCCTCTCGCCCTGCATTCCCGAGGGCCTCTGCCACCTCTTGGACTCCATCCCCTGGCTGAAGGCCACTGGGTTGGACTTGGGAAACATGTCTTCACCTTCTCTCTCTCCCTTCTGACTCCATCTTCCTAGGTACAAAAGGGTTTTTGGAAACAGCCTCCCCTCATCTGGGAAGTCAACCCCAAACAGATTCGGATTCTCAACCCCTTCTTCATGGAGATCACGGCTGACAAGCTGCTCAGCCTGCCAATGCAGCAGCCACGAAAGATCAAGCAGGTGATGATGGCTGGGCACGGGGGTGCCAGGCCTGAAGGTCAGGGTCCTGGGCGGGAAGTAGATGGGACGTTCCTGTAGGCTTAGGAAGCTGTGGAAGGACCCCATGAGAGGGGACGATAATAACAGAGACAGCAGCTTGCATTCGACCTCCAGGAACACACCTCTAATCAAAGATAGGCTTGTTCATTTGCTGCGGCCAGGGAGAGGTACACTTTGGACAACGGTGGGGCATCTTCAAAGTGGGGACAGGGGAAGGGTCTGTGTCTGGTTTGGGGGCTGGAGTGAGAGGATGGCTTTGGCCAGCGCTGGTCAGAATTTGTAAACCAGGGAGGTGCTCAAACAGTCTGGTGGTGCCGTCCATGGAACAGCTTGAGCCTGTTCAGACTTACTGTTAGGTACTTGGTCTGTGATCTTATCTTGGAACGTATTGGTCTGAGTGAGTTAAAAGAGTTTGAGCTTCAACAGTTTGTCTTGCGTGTCGTAGTTTGGTACAGTGTGTCAATTCTTGGGAGTCATGGTGCGGCTTTGCAAGTTATGGTTTTGATTTCAGTGCCCTGGTGGTGTTCAGCTGGTGGGCTTTAACCTACTTTGTAGCTTCCCAGTTACTTCCACACGCATCTTGGAGCCCCTCAGGGAAAAGAGGTAAATCACACGGATGGCTGTGCCGCTGCCTGCGTTGGTTTGGCTGGTGAGCCACTTGGAGCCTCGGTGTTCTTGTCTGTATGATGAGGATAATATCCATACTGACCTTTGAAGGCCATTGTAGGATTTCAAGAAACAATTATGTAAAATACCTATTAGGGAGATCAGCACACAGTGCCTGCCCCAGAAATATGTGACAAATTTTGAACAAACTATTTTATGCTTTACTGAACATCCACGTGTGAATTCAGTTTTGAGTGCTGAACGCCTGCTTTTGTGACTGCTCAGTGCCGGGTGCACGTCTGCAGCTTGGGCAGCAGGAGCACTCCTTGCCCTAAGGGAACTCAGGCCAGCAGAGCAAGCGTGCGGGTTGCACCGTGGAGTGGTAAAGTGCTGCCGTGGATAGCAGTTCCAAATGTGGTGGGACTTCAGAGGAGGGGCAGACGTCTGCCCAGGGTTGTCTGGGCGGCTCCCCAGGGGAGGCGGTGCTGGGGCCAGGCCCGCAAGGCTGCTGCGCAGAGAACTGGGCAGGGCGTTCCATCTGGCGGGAGCCAACAGCTCCTCTGGTGCTGGGCTGTGCTAGTGCAGCTGGGGGGCGTCACGGAGGAGCCACACGCCAGGGATGGGGCGTAGATGGAGAGGAGGTGGGGAGGGAGGTAAGAGAGGGCGAGGACCTGAACCCAGCTCCCGGTGGCAGGAAGGGAAAAGGAGGGGAGGGATGTGAGAGTGTATTAGTTTTCTACTGCTGCTCACTGATTACCACCAGCATGGTGGCCTATGATACCCATGTCTTGGCCCATAGTCTTGCAGGTCCGAAGTCCAGCACAGTGGGGCTCGATTCTCTGCATGTCACAAGGCTGAACTCAGTTTGTCAGGCAGACTGAGTTCTTGTCTGGAGGCTCAGGGGGAAATTTTGCTTCCATTCTCATTCAGTTCCAGTGGTTGTAGGACTGAGGTCCCCACTGGGCTGTCAGCTGGAGAGGGGCCCCCCACATTCCTTGTCATAGGGCCCTTCCTTCTTAAGCCAGTGATGGCATGAGACATCCTTCTTGTGCTTCCAATCTCTGACTTCCTCTATTTCTGGTCTCAACACCCAGATTTAAAGGTTCCGGTAATTAGGTCAAGTCCAGCAGGATGGCCTCCTCTCTTGTGGTCAACTGTGCCACGTAAAGTAACGTCACGTAACAAAATCTCACCATACTCACAGGTTCTGCACACATGCAAAGCAGATCATACGAGGGCTGGGGTCATTGGGATTTTCTTACGATTCTGCCTGCAACAGCACGTATTTCACGGGTGGAATCGAGGGATTTCTGACCAAGTCTAGGTTTCCAGCTTGGGCAACTGGGAGGTGGTAATATATTGAAGCAACACAGAGAGTGCATGGAGGGGAGGAGTTTGGCGAGTTTGAGGCGCACATGTCTAGGTAGAGCAGGCTAGGTGGCCATGCAAATGCGGTTCCGCAGGGCCCCGAACTGGCTGAGGAGACACAGTGGTGGTGAAAGCAGCAGGTGAAAAAGAAGGCCGGGGCAGGGAGCGGAAGGCGAGGCTAGGAGAGCTCAGGAGGGACCCTGGGAGAGACCCGTGGCAGAGGCCTGACGGGGCCCAGGAGTGACCCCCAAATGGATGTGAGCGGGTGCAGAGCAGGTTGCTAGAGCTGAAGAAGGCAAGACTCGTGAAGAGAACACTAGGCTGCCCACCCTTGTGAAAGGATAGGGACGGAGGAAGTGAGATCCCCAGAGAAGCCCACACAGTGGGCAGGAAAGGTACAGCTGCCCTGCTTCAGGGAGGGGGAGAGCCCGCCCCCATGAAAGGTCACACAGCTAGTGAGTGTCAGAGCCCCCAGGTCTTCTGAATGAGGTGAGGTTTTCCAAGGAGGAAGGCAGAACCTTTCCCCTCCTTTGAGCCTCAGTTTTCTCATCTGTAAAAGGGGACTAATGATAGTATCTACTGCCAAGTGTTTTGTGAGGACTGGATGAGATGATGTATTATATAGGTAAGATACTTAACACAGTGTCTGGTGCACTAGTGCTCAAAAAGTAATAGGTTGTCATTATTGTCATTCTGATTGTCATCGTCATTCCTCCCCTAGATGTGTGGTGCTGTACGGTTCAGTGTGGTAGCCACTAGCCACATGTGGCTATTTATTTATATTTATTTTTAAAATTTATTTATATGAATTATTATTTTTCTAGAGATGGGATCTCTCTGTCACGCAGGCTGGAGTGCAGTGGCTATGCATAGGTGTGATCACAGCTCACTGCAGCCTTCAACTCCTGGGCCCAAATGTCGTTCCCACCTCAGCCTCCTGAGCAGCTGGCACTGCAGGTGTGTGCCACCTCACCTGGCACATGTGACCATTTAAATTAAATTTCGATTAGTCAAAATTTCAATTAAATAAAACATTCCGTTCCTCAGTTGCACCGGCCCCATTCGCATGCTCAGGCTCAGGGCTGTTGCACGGGATGGCGCAGATGAAGAACATTTCCATGACGGCAGAATGTTCTACCGCAGGGTGCTGGCCTGGGAGGGGCGGGAGGAGCAGGTCTCCGTCTGATACCTCCCGCTCCTTGTCCCTCAGAAGCCCACCACGGGCCTGCTGGCCATCACCCTGGCCCTCCACCTGTGTGACCTGGTGCACATCGCTGGCTTTGGCTACCCAGATGCCTACAACAAGAAGCAGACTATTCATTACTACGAGCAGATCACGCTCAAGTCCATGGTGGTGAGCAGCCCGCTCGTGAGAGCTGGTGGGGTGGATGGGCCTGGGGACCAGACAGTCCGGCACGCTGGGTGAGTGAGTGGTGCCGGGGCCAGAGGCGGTTCACAGGGAGGTCACTCAGAGAGTCGGCACCGGAACACGGCCCTGGGCTCCGCGGCCGGCATCCTCTGTATGCAGCCAAGAGCCAGCACAGGGAAGGGAGCTCCCAAGAAGTGTGGGGTCTTGGGGAGCGGGGCAGGGAGACTTGCCTGGGGACAGAAAGATCACTGGGGGTCCCTCAGTTCCCTTGCTTGGCTGTTCCCACAGGGGTCAGGCCACAATGTCTCCAAGGAGGCCCTGGCCATTAAGCGGATGCTGGAAATCGGAGCCGTCAAGAACCTCACGTCCTTCTGACTTGGGCGAGAGCGGCAGCCCATCAGTTGCCTGCTCTGCTGCCTGGGTGACCCCCATCCGTGGCTGTGCCTGATGCCAGCACGACCACTTGGACTCACCGTCTGTTTGTGGACGGAGTCCCGGGAACGGCCAGGTCTGAGATGAGGCCGTGCACTGGCCGCTCCTGTGGAGCCCAGATCCAGTCAGGGTGCAGGCCCTGGGCCCCAGGCACCCGGCCAAGGCAGGGGGCTTGTTGCTGCAGCACCTCCGCTCTGCCCGCACCGAGAGATTATTTAACGGGCTATTTAACTATAGGGTAGGAAGGTGCTGTGGGCTGGTCCCGTGGCATCTAGGAAAGAGGCCAGTACAGTGTTCTGCCCACTTTTTATAAACTTACATGTGATGGGCCTACGAAGGCCTAGACACAGAGCCGGTCTCCCGGGACGGTGAGGACATCGCGAGATTGGGTGCGTGCCCTCCAGAGAGGGGCTGCTACCTCCCAGCAGGCATGGGGAGAGCACTGGTATGGGGGCTCCACTGAGAAGGAGACCTCATTGGAAAAAGAGGTTAAAAACCCACCATTAAACTATTTTTCCTAAAACGGAAGCAGCTGTGATGCCCTGCATCCTTTTAGGTTGGGGAGGGGACAGGTGGGGGTGTGACAGCAGCATGGCCATTCAGAGAACAGTTGCTTCTTGAGTACAGAACAGCGCTGGGTGCCCGGCCGTGCGTCAGCCCCCTGGCGTCGTGGGCGGGCGGGCGAGCGGTGCCTGCAGCGGGCCTGTGTTCAGACGCCGCTCCTGGCTCCTGCATGCGGTTTACTTCCCTGAGGGAGGGAGGGAGGGCCGAGGGTGCCAGGTGGGGGTGGCAGGTCCTCTCCCATCTTCCTTCCTCTCTCCCTCACCATTCTTCAGTTACCAAAATCTCATGCGTGTGTGTTTTAAGGACAGGGGAGGGGTCAGACAAAGAAAGCCAAGTTTCCCTTCTCAGATTAAGGGGAACCAGGAAATGGAGTTTACGGGAGGTCCTGCCAGTGACCCAGGCTGCCAGGAGGGGTGGGCAGGGCTGGGGGGCAGTGTTGCAGGGATTTGCCAAGGCCTGCCAGTCAGTCGCCAGGCCAGGGGACGAAACTGTTTCTTTCCTAGGTCTCTAGAATCCCAACAGCCGTGCCGTGTGCCTGTCTCTCCCGCCTTTGTTCTCCATCTTCCCAGGCCTCTGCTTAGCTGCCAGCTGGGCTTCCCGCCACCCCCACAGCTGTTCCTTCACATCTGGAGCCAGGAGAGAGAGTTGGAACTCCCTCATGGGGAATGAAACTCACAGCTGTGTTCCTGGCTGGTTTGGAAAGAGTTGCAGCCTTGAGGTTTTGAGACAAGCCAGGCTGGGCCAGGACAGATAAAGAGGGCAGTGATTTGGGAGGAACAGAGGAAGATGACACAGTTCTCGAGAGGGTGTTGGAACGGCCTTGAGAACTCCCAACCTCATCCCACAGGATGGCCCTGCTCTCTCAGGCTTGGCTCCTTTGCCCACTGCTCTCCCCCTGGGGGAGGGGACTCTGAGAGCAAATAGGGCCCCAGCACCTGCACCCAAGCCCCCTCGCCTGCACAAGGGCTAGCGTTGCCTTCCAGGCTTTGTTCTGGGAGGGACCTTGCTGACTCCAACAGGGTTGTGTGAGTTGGGGCGGGGGAATCCCAGATCTGCTCACCCCCGATGTATGCAAGGGAATGTCCACTGCCCCAGAAAGTAGCTGTCTGCACACATAATCCAGCTGTCCTGGACCGAGGCCACTGCCTGTACTGAACGTGCCCAAACTTGAGCCAGAGTCCAACACACGGGGATGGGTCAGACCATCCCCCCAAACTCCGCGCGCGCGCGCGCACACACACACACACACACACACACACGAGCATGCTACATTCTCGTTGGGTTATGTTTGCGACACCGCGTGCGGACAGTCCCTGAGGATCACGCACAAAGAACACTGCGTGCGGGGCGCAGACACACCCGCTCGCTGGGGACGCCCGCTGCGCCAGCAGACGGAGGCAGCGCCGAGACGAGGGCGGCCAGGGCGCCGTGGGCCTTCGGCGTGCTAGGCGGCATGCGGGCTCCGCCGGCTGCGGGGCGCGGCCCAGCGCCCGTCCTCACCCGGCTCGGCACCAACTGGCCGCCCCGCAGCTGGGCCCCAATTCCTACGCTCGGTGACGCGGGGCGGGTGGGTCGCCCAGCGGGGACCGCCGACCTCGGGACATCCAAGAACGGAGGTTCCCGGGTTTTACCCAGGCCGCTGGGGACGGGCCAAGGAATCTGGATTTTAACAAGCGCCCGGAACCGCCGCTCTAGCGGTCTAGGCTCTGGGATCATCTCCGGGCCCCCTTTCAACCCTGCCGTCCGCGCGTAAACCCCACGCTAATCCCGGGTGCCCTTGAGCAGCGCTGTGCAGGCGCACGCGCAGTGCCCTCCCGGCGGGCGGGGGGCGGAGTCGCTGTGCGCGTGTTGCCCCGCCCACGGAAGGGCGGGGCCGCGCATGCGTGGTCCGCGCCGCCGCCGGGCCGCCCTCGGGCCGTGGGAACGGGCGGCGGCTCTTGTTGTCCCGGTCGAGCTCTGGCCGGCTTGCCGGCCTCCGCACGAGGCCTCTCGGGACGCCGACTCGGCGCCCGCCTCGTGCGACGCCGGCGCCTCCCTGGCAAGCGGCTCAAGCTCTGGCGACGGCTGCGGTGGGACGCCCGCGGACCGTCACGTGACTGCTCGGCCTCCCGGGGCGCGGGGCGCGGGGCGCGCCAGCCTCGGACTGCAGGGAGGATGAGGGATCTGCCTGGGTAGTTCCGACTCTGGACGTGCAGCCCTCCTCCACAGAGGGGAAACTGAGGCCCAGGGGGAGAAGGGACTCCCATCTCGACCACCTTCCTGGGCAAGACTAGAGTTTAGGTCGTGCAGGAACCCACATTCAAATGATACTCTATATTCACATCACATGGTGTGTCATAATTTTGGACACTTCAGATTTTTATTTACACTTTCCAGGGGCATCAGTACACGCAATAGCTTTATTCCAGAGACTGTCTAGCCTACGAAAAGTTTGAGCTTGGAAGCAGCTCTGTCTGGGAGGCAGTAGGGTGTAGTGCACACAAAATACGGACGGTTCTGCTTCCTGCTCTGTCATTTAGTTAGCCCAGTAAAGCTCTGCTGCATCTGGAGAATGGTGGTGATGCATGCCTATCTCACAACGAGATGTGAAAGATCTAACGGGAATATGGTCGTGAAAACATTTCCTAGGTTGTAAAGTGTGATATCAGTGTTAGATTGGAAAGCTGCCTTGCATGATGGAAAATACTGGAGAGGGTATGAAGCAGGTGGGGTACATTTGTAGGGCCAAATAGTTGCCCAGGTAGTGAGTAACATGGCTGGTTACAAAAACGTCTTTGTCTTCAAATCACCCAGGAGCTAAGTGGGGAAGGTAAGACATCATTGAAATGACTCAAACAATGAACAAACTGCTCTCTAGCAGTGGTTTTCAAGCTGAATTCAGACATCTTTAGGGGTTTTTGAGAAAGGTTTCTTGGGAGACATCCATTTCAATGAAATGTAGCATACCACAGTAGGTTCCTAAAGATTGAGTAGTACAACCTCAGAGTTGGTAAGCTCTCCTCTAAACCCTCTGACCTTTTTGAAGTCTTGATTATAGTTTCAGAAAACTATTTGTTAGTTTTGAACATTCCCATGGTTCTGTACCAGACATGCTTCCAAGAAATCAGATCTTCTTTCCAACTTAAACGTTTAAGGAGGGGTATGGTGTGTGTCTGTGTGTCTGTAGTCACAGCCAGTTTTAATATCCAGTTCTTTCTCAATGAGTTTATCTCTCTTGTTAGAGATGTTTGGGATCTGGCACCCAAGAAATAAGGGGAGATCAACTTTGAGTCTTACTAGACGACAGATTTGGAAGAAGCCCAAATGTATTGGAAGAATAGCAGTTAGAGAGCTTCTTCACTTAAAGGGACCACAGAGAGTGGGAAGCAGGTGGGATAGACCCCAGTGCTAAGAGAGTTAGTGCAAAAGGGTCTGACAGAAGTTTTTAGGGAAAAATCAACTTTGGGAAAGGCAGGTGCTGTTTCTTTCCCGATTTCAGGTTCCCAGGGAAGGCTAACAATTTAAACACCTAACTTCTGAACAGAGGCATAGCTTCCTCTTGAGAGCCTTGGGAGGCTGGGACGGTGGTGTTGCATGGGGAGCATGAGAAGAGGCTGGGATGTTGATGCAGCCCTAGGGGGTAGAAGTTGGAATCACTGCATTGAGCTCTTCCAGAACCATCCACCATTCTGAGGCTCCCCAACACTATATACATACATCACCAACTTTAACGCTTAGGGAGTGACTTCATTTGCTTAAAAATGTGTTTCTCTTGTTAGTAAGCATATAGCTGCTCTACTTGAGGAAAAAACATACCAAGAGTACAAGTTGGAGTCTGGTAAGGAGATTCCTTCCAGTTCTGTGCTCACGTTTCCTCTGTGGATTTACGTTGCACTGATGTAGTGCTTGCATGGCAGGAGAGCTAGAGAGACTTTTTAATTAAAAGTCAAATAGGAAGTCCTTATCTGAAAATTCTGCTTTAGAAGTCCTGAAATCTTATCTATATCACGTTATCTCTGCTTGCCTTCTTCTTTTAGTGTTTCTCTCAAATGCAGTGCCCACTAGTGTCAGGAGCATGCTTTCTAGTCCTTATGCAGCAGAGCCCTGCGCTTTCATCTCCTTGCAGAGGTGAAGGTGGTGTCTTTCACTCAGTCCACCTGAACTTGCCTTTGCCTAATTGTAGGTGACCTTCAGGGCTGCGGTCCCCAACTGCCCCCCGTCCCCGTCTGTGGAAAAACCGTCTTCCATGAAACCGATCCCTGGTGCCGAAGAGGTTGGGGACTGCTGCTTTAGGGGATTTGAATCCCTTCCTATATTCAACTCCTATCCTGAGTAGTAGTTTTTCTCCTGCACAATTAGGAATAGATTTCAGAGAAACTCCATTTAAGATCCCAATTTTCCCAATGAAGATCTGGACTTCGTGAGACTTCACTTACCTCCTTTTCGAACGTCCACCATAAAGAAGACAATTATAAAGGAGCATTCTTTGAATGTTCTCACAGCATTCCAAGATATTGCCAAGGGCCATAAGGTTAAGGAGCAGAGGAAGGAAATGCTTTTGCTTGTCTGGTATTCTCCAGGCAGGAAGCTCAAGGAAGCTTGCTGCCCAGGGGTTGAGGACGTCCCGGCCCTGTGGGTGGGCTGAGTGGACTGTCCCACAGAAGCACATTGGGAACACGGAGGGGCAGGCAGATTCTGGCAGAGGCATAAATATAACCAGGGAGGGAGACCACAATTCGACGACCTGTCTTGTGAATGGTCTATGTTTACACAAGGCCTTTTAAAAGATGAGGGCTGTTGTGGCAGAAAAACTACAGGGCTTGTGTTGTAGTAATGAGGGCTTTCGGTGCACATCAGAGGCCTTGCCTTCAGAGAGGAGGGAAGTGGGCCAAGGAAGAACAGCGGTTAGAGAGGGAAAGAACCGATGGTCCCACGGCAAACATGGACTCATGCAGGAGAATAATTCCTTACTTTTAGAAAGAAGAGTAGCTTGGAATTTTCTCACTTTTCCCAGTTTCTGACCAGGTTAGGAAGATTGGAACACAGAGGGTTGGGGAAGGGATGACTGAGGCCTACTGGAAGTGAGAAGCCACTGTCAGCAAGACAGCCGCCCCTGAGATTGCTGCAGTTTTGATGTGAAAGCTGCAAATAACTGGCATGTGGTTACAGCTCCTAAAAACAGCTCAGATAAGAGGCTTTTAAAAGACCTTTTTAAAGGGGAAGTAAAAGTCAAGATTTAGTTGAGATGTCACTGGCTGAAATCTAAAGGTTTGTTTCTTTAGGCACACCAAGTGGTATTTTAAATAAACGTCTATGTGAATTAAGATAGTTATTTAAATATTTATATTTTTATTTTAATAAAGAGTGTTTTATAGGGAAAATTCCTAGGGAAGATCGCAGCACTCCACTGCATCTTTTCCTTTCTGGGGCCATCACAGACCACGCACAGGAAACCTGGGAAGAGCGGGTCAAGCCTGCGGTGTGTGCCTTGCGGCTTCGGCTGGCCGTGGTGGCGGCAAATACCATAGGCAGCTCACACTCCTCTCCAGCCAGGAAGTGAGAAATGGAATTCCTGTTGGCCCCTGTTCTCCTGCTCATGTTGTTTTCATTTTCTGGGTCCTTTCTGTGCTGGAAACTTAAAGGTGGCTTCGTGGCCTGTTGCTTAAGAGGATTTGTTTAAATAGGCTTTGTCAGAAACGGATTTGATGTGACATTTTAGCTCTTCATATGAGAACACTTCCTATTCCAGGGAAGTTGGAGACGTGGTAGAAATAACCCTGGCCTTTGCAGACTGATAGTGGGCTGAGAATTAGAAACTGGGCTCCCATCCAGTGCCTCTGAGCCAATAATGAAGTTTAAAGCTATCAGAAAACTGGATCCCGGCCTTGCTAGGGGTGGGGGTGATTTGATACACAGCATAGCTTTGTTTCCCAGGGAGCTGTGGTCTTTCCAGGTCATTTGGGGACTTAAAGTGGAGGATGCCAGTCCTCCCTTCCCAGTGGAGCTGTGGCTCGTCCTTGCCCAGCCTGCCCCAGAGTGGGCACTGGCAGATGGCCACTTCCATCCACATTCTAGGATGAGAGTGGCCTTGCGTTTGCACTATAGGATGGAAACATCCTGTAGTGGAAATCATGTGCATTTAAATCTCATGTTTGTCACTTGTTAGGTCTTGACCTTGGGCAAGTCTTGTGCCGCCTTTAAGCCTAATTCCCACATCTGTAAAATGGTGATACTTTGTAGAATTGTGAAGATTAAATAAGATTACAAATGTAGAGCACTCATTTTATTTAATGTGCAGTAACCTACAGGGCAATTCAGGGCTTCCCACTGCCTTTTTTCTTTTTCCTTAAAAAAAAAAAAGCTCCCTTTATCAGCTTTTCTGCATCCTCACTCCTTTGTGAGAAGGAGCTAGGGCTGGACAGCCGAAGGATCCACGTAGCTCAGTCTGGCTCCTTCTCAATGCTCCAGAGTCCCCAGTTCCCCCTGATTTTTTCTCTCTGTTCTGTTCTGTCTCACAAAGACTGCACTTGTGCCCTCTTGTCCCTTTGGTGGTTCTTTGCTGTATGTGAGCATTGGAGAGAGCCCAGAGGGTTGGGCACTGCATAGCCCGGTCTTCGCCACTGTCCCGGTGCTCTCTGCTCAGCTTCCGGGCTAGTCCCCATCCTTACCCTGGGTGTGCTCAGGGCACAGGGGAAGCTCATTCTGTTCTACAGGGGAGCAGATTTCTTCCCTTTTCTTGTGGTTGTTCTGTTGTAACCTTGCGTTCCAGGAAAGAATGGGCACCTTTATCCTATTAGCTCTGTGGGTGGAGGGACGGGGATAGGGACAAGGAACAAGGGAGGCTGTGGTGAGGATTAAGAGGTAGACTGTCTCCTCTCCAAGGTGGGGAAGACCAGGAGAAATTAGTGGACAAATCTTCTTTCTTATTCTAGCATGCCAAGGCATTTTGCATATGGTCTCGGATCCTCTTCCCTGTTGGCAAAGGGAAAACATCTATGGGAAGAGGGAAACCTTGCTGCGATTAACCTAAAGAGGGCAGGGGCCAACAACCTGGCATCTGTGCCAGGCCAGAATGGTTCCAAGAACAGGATGTGGGATGCGGATATACAATCACATTTCTGATCAGTGTTTACTCCCCTGGGCTTCGGGGCCGTGAAGGAAGATATCCGGGGAACTGGGGAGCTTTGAAGCACTAGGAAATGTGGTCGAAGCAAAAAGTCCCTCTGAGTGGAGGAGCTATGAAGGCTATGCATACAATCTGTGGATTGGGCCCCTCAAGGAACCAGTGTCTGGAAAGAAGCACAAACGTGTGTGATAAAGGTTTCCATGATGGGTAAGGGACTACCGGGAAAAAATTGGAGAAGAAAAGTCTAAAACTGATGGGGAAGCTCCAACCTTAGGGACAGTTTGGGTTCTTCGAAGTTCCAGTTGAATCCCTGAACTAGTGTTCTCACCTGCCCGTTTTTCTACCTGTCTGCCATGCCTACACCAAGCTGCTGCCCAGCAAAGCCATTCTCAGAACACTGAGTCTCATGTTAGAGCGTTAGGTGCTTAGTGGTCTAGACTCCTTCAAGAGGCACTCCCCCTCTGAGCCACTAATGGAGGGAACTTTCCCTGCAGAATATTGCTGAGAGAGAAGGCCTAGAAGGACCTGGCCAATGTCCAGTCTGACCACTTTGCCTCCGAGCTGTATTCGGCATGAGTCAGGTGGTTGGTGACTCCTGTTTTTGCATATCCTCTGGGTTGGGCCCATCCGCAAAGGAGAGGAGTCTGCCTGTGGGTTTTATTGCCACCACGGCCGGAGCTGTCAACTGCCTGCCTTGTCTAGGAAAACTGAATCGAGGAAGGGCAAACACCTGGGCTTGCCAAACACACTCTGAGTGCTGGGGCTCTTCCTGCGGCTCTGCAGGAACACGAGGACAGAATGGACTTGTCGGAGTGATGGCCCTAGCGTTTGTTCTCAGGTGGTGAGCAGGAGGGTGAAGAGATACTTTCTCTCTTGCTCATGGACCTTACTGAAGACAGGATCATCCTCCTTGTGTGTGTCAGCTGAGAACGCGTGTCGCGCCGTCTTAAGACCTGACCTCCGGGCCCCTCGAACCTGACGCCTCCCAGGAAACACTCTCCATAACCTCAAAGAACCGGGACCAGAGAAGCTCTCACACTTCTTATATTAACCGAGCTTGTGCTGAGAGGGAGGAGCGGAGTACACAAAGCAGGAGGGTGGGTGAGGAGGCTCTGAAGCACACAGCCTAGCCGGGGGCGCGCTGGGCAAGGTTTTCCCCAAGTTCGCACACTCTCCCTCATTCCTTCCTTCCCCCTCCCAGTGCTCCAGGCTCCAGTTGGGCCAGTCCCACCTTAGAGTTCAGAGGTATCAAGTCCAAGGACAGAACTGTAAGAGTATGGACACAAAACACCAAACAAATTGGGGGTGGGCTCCGGCTAGCATGACGAGAGACATGCCCCTTTGGCCAGGGCCGTTTCTGGCTTCTCAGCCTCCAAGGTATGTGCTGTGAGCAGCAGGGGAGCCCAGGTCTCTGGGGCAGCTCGGTGCTGGGCAGAACTTCCTCCCTCTCCCCAGGGCTGGACAGGAGCACAGGCACAGGGGTAGGGCCCGGGGGAGACCGGAGAGTGGTCGGCAGTTTCATGAAAGCAAAGTTACAGCTGCCACTTGTGCCTGTGGGAGGAGCAGGTGGAGAGGGGCCTCCAGGAAAGGGCTGGGGACAAGGGTGTCCAGCGCTAAGCACACTCACTTGGCTGCATCCTCTGTGCGTCCCCATCCGCCTGCCTCTGGCGCACTGCAGCTGGGACCCGGGTTTGTGCTTGGTTAGAGCTGCAAAGGAGAGTGGTGGCAGAAACGCTGGGGCGTGTCTGGAGGTGGCAAGTTCTGGGGTCCTCTGCAAAGCACTCCTAGTGCCTGGAGACCCAGAATAGTGCCCTCTTCCTGGCCGGTCTCCCCCCGTGTGTATGATCCTCAGACATGGGTCTGCATCCGCCGCTGCAGGGGCCGGCTGGGGTCGGAGTTCTGCGAGGAGGACTGGGAATGGTGGGAAGAGGAGGCAGAGGCCTTGCTGGCCTTGTCGAACTGCACGTAGCCGTCCTGCTTGCCGCTGCTGCTGACGCTGCTGTCACACTGCGTGTCCAGGAAGGAGCTGCTGTCGCTGAGGGAGCCCCTCTGGAACTCCCGCTCGCAGAGCTCGATGGAGGAGCTGCCCATGCCCAGCACGAACCTCTGCCCGTAGTCGTAGAGGCGGCCCTGGCCGCTCAGGGTGCTGTAGATGTTGGTGAAGGACATGCCCGTGGGCACGCGCTGCTTGGCCGCAGGACGCAGGTCTGGCTGACAGCTGGAGAGGGAGATGGTCGGGGTGGAGTGGTGCTCTTTGAAGGTGTTGACGCTGTAGTAGCCGTTGGTGGGGTCCTGGGTGGGCAAAAGCGACACAGCGTCATCCGGCTCAGCCTTCCCGGTGCTGCCTCCCGCAGGGAGGGGCGAGGCAGAGGAAGGGGACCACCCGGGAGGGGACAGTGCGGGCTGTGGGCGGCAGGTGAGCAGGGACCCAGGCGCAGAGGGCTGGCCGGTCCGGGGCGGCAGGCAGGGGTGAGGGCTGGTGGGAGGCAAGCAGGAGCTCTGGCCCGGGCCTGTGTCAGGGCAGTGCGAAATCATTTGAAAATCAGATTTTGATTGTTTTTTGTTTTTATCCAGGACAGGGATGCATAATTTTGAAATCTACGTGTGAGGAGGCTGTGGGAGGGCATCGTGGGGACCCAGCCTCAGCGCTCTCAGTGCTGGGGTGGGGAAGGCAGGTGCTTCGGGCGCAGAGTGTCCCACCTTAGGGGTGGGTAGGCAGGTGCCCCCAGGCTGCCTCTGGCCCTTCTCTTGTCCTATTTGCTGCCGTTCTTTCATGGATTTGGGGATTGGCCCATCAGAGCTGGAGACAGACCCTGTGGCTGCGTCTTATAACCTGTGGCTCGTCTTACCTTCAGGTTCTGAAACTCTTTTTCTTCTTCTTTGAGGACCTCCAGCTGCTTCAGTACTGAGTCTTGCTGGAATTCACCCCGGTCCATCTACAATGCAAAATGGCTGCTCAGTGGAGAGGAGGCGGCTAACCTCCACTTTCCCCAAGGAAAATACAGAGAAACAAACTCAAAAGATTGCCGTATGTCCCCCCTACACACACCCTCACTGCCTGGGCCACAGAAGGCAGGGAGCAGAGTCAGGGTCAGTTCCTGGACTCCTGTCCTAAGAGTCAGGCAGGCACGGGGGGAGGGGCAGGTGGACGGGGCGCAGGCAGGTCTCTGAGGCCGCCTTTCTGCACCTGGGCCAGGGCATTACCTTGAGAAATCTCACATTCAATTCAATTCATTGAGCATTTATTACAAATCCCGGCCAGGCACTGTGCCAGGGCCAGGGGTACACAGATGAAGACACATTAAGATGCAGCTCTGCTCTGCAGGGAGACGGACATGTGGGTAAGTGAGTACAGAGCAGCAAGCCCTGGGCACCCCCTCTGGGTGTCCCTCAGCCAGTGCCCGGGCCTCGAGAAGGAATCACAAGGGATGGCCGCGTGTGAGGCCACACCTGTTATCCACGGCAGTGGCTCGGATGCACTGAGACGTCAGCTTCCTCACCAGGTGCCAAGCAGCCCGAGGGCACGGGTCACTTCCTTCTCTTGGGTCTCTAGCACACCTGGTCCAGTGCTTTGCACATGTGGTCACCGACCAAAATGCTTTTGGAGTAGAATCTCTTACTCTTTGATTCATCCATGTCTAGCACGGTGCCTGATGCGCAGCAGGGCTGTTCCAAATGTTATGTTTATGTGGAGTGAATGGATCAGTGGCTTAGCTCTCAATTACTGAACGTTAAGATAGTCACAGGGTATAAGAGGAACAAAACACACCCCCGCACACCGCGGCACACGAGTTACTCAGAGTGGCCACAGTGATGCTCAGCCTGTGCCATGCACCGCGGCTGCAGTCGTGCGAGCCGGCCCAGGGCTCTGTTTGCTGCAGTCGTGCGAGCCGGCCCAGGCCCCTGCTCGCTGGGCTGGGTGGTGGTTTCTCCCTTGCAACTTGTCTTCCTCAGCTCTTTTGGAGCTCCAGGGAATCCGCCAAACTGTTTCATTTGCCAGTAAATGCTCCGGCTCTCTCGGGGGTAGAGTCCTTCTTCCCTAAGCTGCCTCTCCTTGGTGAAGGGCCCTCTCAGGGCCGGGGTGACAGAGTCAGGGAGTGCAGATCTCCCCACGGGAGGCTTAGCCACGGAGCCCTGTGCAAGCCCCTTCTGCCGCGTTAGCCCCTGCTCCCACCTGCCTGCTGAGCACCCCCTCCGTTCTGAGGGTTCGGGCTGGGTGGTGTGGAGACTCCAAGGCGAACGGGACGGGAGGGAGTTCGAGGGTGGGGTGAGGACAGACCTGCGGAAGCTTATGTGTGGAGACATCCATCCCTTCTCAGGTCTAGGCTGCAGCTTCCTCCCTTGTAAAACTAGACACCCTTGTGCACCAGGCACTACGTCAGGCCCCGGGGAACCCGAAAAGCGTAGACGCAGGAACGTGACCTTGGCCCTTGAGGAGCCCTGGGATCATGGGAAGGCTGGCGTGGAATTGGAGGAATGCACTATAAAAGAGGTGCATGCAGAGTGTTTCGGGAGAGCAGAGACTGCACAGCTCTGCTTGCAGGAGAGGGACAAGCACAGAAAATTACAGAGTTGACGTCTGAGTTGATTCTTACAGGGGAACGGGAAATTCAACAGACAAAATCAACAGGCCGAGGGAGCAGCCTAGCACAGGCCTCCGCGGTATGGGAGACCTGAAGGTGGGAACCACAAGCTCCGCGGTGTGGCTGGAGGCAGATGTGCCTGCTGGGAGGCAGGGCTGGAGAGCCTGGCAGCCGCCCGCACTGAAGGCGTGGACGACCCGCCAGGCCGCGGGACTTGCTCCACCAGACACGGGGCCACCAAGGCGTTTTAAGTAGGGTAGTAACAGGATCGGATTTGCATTTTAGAGGGACCCCCTCTTCAGGGCCCTAGAGGGTTGATTGAGGAAAGTGACAGGAGACTGGAATGTTAAGATCAATGAGGAGGCTGCTGTAATGGCCCAGGGAAGGAAGGCCCCAAGTGAGGAGGTGACAGTGAAGGAGGGCGGGGCACATGGAGTGGAGTTGACAGAACCTGAAAACCGACTGGATAGAGAAACGGTGGCAGAGGGAAAAGTCAGTTCAATTCAGCAAACATTTGGGAGCTTCTGCCAGGGAGCCCCGGGGACAGGCACGGCAGTGGCTGCCCACCCCCGAGCACACGAGCAGCTGACGCCTGCTGACTGTGATCCATGGGCTCCGAGCTCTTGAGGGTTTGACCCATTTGACCCTCGCCTGGGCCCTGTGCGCGTTACCTTCATTTCACAGACGGGGACACTGAGGCACAGAGAGGCTTGTGCTCTTTACCCTTGCTCTGCTGCTGCTAGTCCAGCATATGACAGCCACGGCACGGCATGCACCAGAAACTTCTAGCACAGTTGTCTGGGCTATGCTGGGACAGCTGGGTGAATCATGGCCCATATGTGGGGATCGGGAAGAGGTGCTGGAGACGTCATGAATTTGCTTCTGGCGAGTAACCCAGTTCCCAAGGAGGAGCCTATGCCTCTTGCCAACTTTTTTCTTTGGATGGGGAGTGGGAAGGGCATGCACTGAATATCTATTAATATAACATCTTCGTGTGTGTGTGTGCAGAATGATATGCTATATACCAACGTATTATGGCAATTTATGCATGTGTCTTTTCTCCTTACTGAATGAATAACCAGGTTCTCGGAAGGCTGGGACTGCACCTTGGACGTCCTGTGAGTCCCCCACAACACCACGCACGGTGCCCCAGGCACACAGTGTGGCTGGGTGCGAGTGCGTGCCCGGCCATCGTGGGAACAGGAGGGCGAGGGTGCACCTTGACTGATGCTCTGCTTCTTGGAAGCGTCTAGGGCATTGAGAAGCCCCCAGTCCCAAAAGCCCCTGTGCACGGGGTGCTGGGTGGGGTGGGGACTAAGGCAGCATTCTCACCATCAGCTGCTTGATGGCGGGGTGCTCTTCAGCCTCCCGACCAGAGGCAGGCTCCTTGTGGACAATTTCCACTCGGATGTCATTTTTGGCTGACACAACACCTTTGAGATCTGGACATAAAATAGGAAAATGTAGATGCCAGATTCAGTTCTTAATTTCAAGATGTCAAGCTTCCCCCCGAAGCCCCCCACCTCTGCCCCACGCCCCCAGAGTTTACCCTCCAGCCTCTGAACTCAGCAGCCCCCACTGATAGGACGTCTGGATGTGTATGCCGTGGGCTGTTGCCCTGCCGCGTGCACCCCAGCCGTCCACCCTCTGCCACCTGGCCACCTTGCTGAGCTCTTCAACCTATGGAATCCCCACTTCCTTCCAGAAGCCTTCTCTGGCCCACTCTACCAGGCTCCGAGCTCTCCATTCCTAGAGCCGCAAACCTCACCGTTGGGACCTTCAGGCACCCATGGCCAGCCTCCCCCCCAAAGCAGAAGCTTGCACGGCACACAGTGGTCCCGCTTCTCTGTCGACACTTCCGTGATGGCGGCCCTACTGCTTCTGCAGGAGGGGCCTCTTTCTAGTTGGAGGGCTCTGTTAGAAAATTCTTGCTAAAATACGCTCCCCTCTAACTTCTGCTGAGAGGGTGGTGAGGGAGGTCCTGGAGCCAAGGCCGCAGGCGTGGAGTGGAAGGGGGCACGTAGCTTTCGTCCACCCGTGAGGGCTGCTAAGGGGTGGAGGGAGCAGCCTGATCCTGGTGACTCATTGTGTGTGTCATGCTCAGAGATGTTAGGACCGGGCGAGGTCATAAAGCCACATCAGCTGCCCCTTTGATTACTGCAAATGAGGAAGGCAAGGCCTGGAGTGGCTGTGGCTGGCTCAGGGCTGCGTGGTAGCAGAGGCGGGGCGGGGAGACTGTCTCCATTGTCTCACTGCTCCGCCATCCTGTCTCACCCTTGCATGCGTCTGTCCCACGCAACGCCAGAGCTGTGCCCGGTACGGAAACCCTGCGTACACGCAGTCCTTCAAGAGCACACAAACACTAGCGTTTTATTGCTAATGACTGGAGACCTTTAAAAGTTTGCTTAAAGCAATTCCTTGAATGCTTTTTTCCCCATGTGGGTGATCGGCCTTTCTGGTTAGACTAGCAGCTCTGGGAGAGCAAGAATCAAACTGCCTCTTTTCTCCCTGGACGTCTACACCGTCCCCAGCCGACAGTGCTACACGCGTTCAACCCAGGGCTGGCTGACTGCCCTGCAGACGGACTTCAGTCTGGTCCACGTTAACACTAGCTGGGTGCCACTCTGCCAGGCGCCACGTGGGCAGACCCAGTCCCTGCCCGCAGCACTGTGAGGGCCGCTGTTTGTGGCACTCCTGCTTACTTGCTCTGCGGGGCAGCCCAAGCCTGGCCTTTTCCTCTGTCCCCCTCCCTGAGATCCCAGGTCTCCCTCCCGTACTTCTCTGGGAACGGGCACAGCAGAAGGCCACGATGGTTGCCATAAGGACGAGGAAGGCCACGCCGGCTCCTACAGCCACCCCGATGATGACAGCCATCGGCACGGACTCTGTGGGAGAGAAGGGCACAGCTGATGTGGGATGGGGGACAGCCCACTGTCCCCCCAGGACTCACCCAGTTCCCTCGGGTGCAGCCCCTGCCGTGTGGGTCCCTCCTAGGAAATGCCTTGGTGGGGCCTGGGCGGGCACAGGCAGAGTCCCGCAGGGGTCAGTTCTAGGTGGGACTGCAAAGGCTGGGCTGGAGGACACTGGGAGGGGTGGGTGGAGGAGCGGGCAGCGAGGGGCAGGGGGAGGGCAGAGGAGGAGAGCGGGGCAGGCGGACACAGAGGGGAGGGCTGGGGAGAGGAACAGCAGAGGTGAGGGCGCGGCTGGCACGGTTGAGCTCTCTCTGGCATTAAACAGGAATGCTCTATCATGCAGCGGCTGGTGCGTCAGAAGTCCTGGCTTTCCTTTGAAAAGGGTCACTGCCCTGGTTTGTTGGGTTTGTTCCTTCCTTCTCTTCCGTTTCCCAGGTGCACAGGGGCACACATGGATGACCGGTTCCTAGACAGGTTTCAGTCCGGGCAGCTGCCCCTGGGCCTGCTGGGCGTCAGGGCCTGTAGCCCCCAGGTTTCCAGGTCTCCGAGGCAGGGGAGCAGGGTCACAGCTCCCTACTGCCACCTCTCTAGGGACCCCCTTGGCCCCCCAGGCCCGCTGCTTCTCCCTCTAGGCAGCCCTCTGAGCACCCCTGCACCCCTCCCGGCGAGAGGCCAGCACCGCAGCCGGCAAGCCCCACGCCCCGCTGAGTCTCCGCAGTCTGACTCCTGCCCTGGCCGGGCAGGGGGTGGGGGGCGGGGAGGGTGATCTTCCAGACAGCTGGCCCTCCTGTGGTTGCACCCCGCTGAGCACGTGATCTGGAGCCCCGAAGAGTCCGTCAGGAATGGAACTAGAGAATGCTGGGAAGGCGCCCACCAAGGCCAAGCTTTCCATTTTACAGATAGAGACACTGAGGTCCAGAGGAGTCAAGTGACTTGGCCAAGGACACACAGCTGCTGTAGAGCCAGGGTAAATCCAGGCCTCCTCTCACTGCCCCGCCCCCCACTCACCCAGTCCCACCCCACCCAGCTCCGCCGTCCTCTGTGTCCCATGGCATCTTCCAAATGCCACAAGCTCTGGACAGTCCAGACTGCCATTGCTTGAGTCTGGGCTCCATCACTTCTGAGCAGCTAACTTTACCTCTCGTATCTGTAAAATGGGGCTAACAATAGTGGCCACTTCTGAGGGCTGTCACGGGGTTCAGCTGAGCGATGGGTAGAGGCCCCAGAGCAGAGCCTGGCACCCAGCCCGGGTCAGCGCTTGCTCCTGCCGCTGCCTGGGAGGGGCCACTGCAGCACCGTAAAGGCGAGGAAAGTTCCTTTTAGAGACTGAGCCCTCCCCACCCGCCTGCGTTCATCAGCTCCTTGGCTGGAGGGTGGCGAGGCATTTGCTCTAGGGCTGTGGGCTACTTCTCCTTGCTGTTTTCTTTAAAGAGACAGAGAGAGGAAGAAAGCCTCTGACCCTGGGCTCTGGAGATGCCGGGGGAGGAGCTGTCAGCGGGCGGACGGCCATCTGCCTCTTGGTTGGCAGCGTGGGTGGCTGTGCTGGTGCATCCCTTTGCCACCCCAGGACTTGCACACTAACTCGGTCGCTGCCTGCCAAGAGGAGTTGGGGTGGCAAACACTCGGGGGTCGAAGGTGGGAGGTGTCTGGGTTGGTCTCACAGTCGGGACTGGGGAAGGGACATGACCGCCATTGGGGTTGCTTTGACACACAGACAATCCCGTCTCTAGGTCTGAGCTCCACGGGGGAAGAAAAGCTGCTTCAGAAGCTCACTGGTTCTAAGCTTTTGAACTCGACTCATTTGGGTTTGATTGTTTCTCTTCAGATTCCTGCTAAGTTTTCTTGGAAAAACTCAGGGCCTGCCTCAGCCGACCTGAGTCAAAGCAGACGATGGAAGGTTCCTGAACACCTCAGGGCCTCAGCGACTCATCTGCCAACCTAGAGAGCTGGGGCGGCCGGGTCCACAGTGCCTTCCGACCCCGCGTCCTGCATGACCCTTTCCTTGAGTTGCTAACAGCTAGGGAGGAGCGCCATCGTAGTGGGACAGTGGTCCTCAGGCAGGAGGGTAGGGGCAGAGGCGAGGGGGACCCCTGGGGACAAGTGGACCCGGGGTGGCATCCTTTGAAGCTCCCAGCCTGCCTGTGTGTGTTCCCTCCTTGCCTGGCCTCCTGAGCTCTGGCCTGGGCTGCCTGTGTAGGCCACTCCCCTAAGAACAGAGCGTCCCTCCCATGTTCCCTGGGGCCGTGTCCCTGCTCAGCCTCCTCTCCATCCAAGGAGGTGGATTGGGCATGAGGGCCTCAGCCGCCAAGGGAGGAAGGTATCGGGGGGCTCTAGAAGAGTGTGAGCAGATAAACATGAAATGCAGAGGGGGAGGGGAATGCCACTCCTCAGCACCTGGGTGGACCGTGAGGGGACTCGGGGAGAACACAGCACGAGGATGACAACTGTCTGGGTAGCCTCTGCGTGGGCTGCAGGGCCTCTGGGAGCAGGAAGGGGGCCCCACATGGAGTTTGTTGAAGAAGGTGACACGGGCCAGGGGCCAGCATGGCAGGAGAACTGGGACAGAGGACCCCTCAAGTCTCCGGCGTGTAGAGTCTGGCTGGCTGTGTCCTGATTCTCCTTCCTGGTTTTCTGCTTGGGGGTGGGGCAATCGTGTCCTGTGGCCCCCGAGACGGAGCAGCTCAACCCAGGCATCCTGAGGACCACTTTGCTGCCGGATGCCTGGGGAGGGAGGCACTTCCAGGGGCCAGCAGGGAGTGGGGAGGCGCAGCAGCAAGCATGGATCAGCACAGCAGGGCTGGGGGCCAAGCCAGTGAAGACACTGAGGCGGGAGCATCAGGGACAGCCTGGAGCAGGCGGAGGCCGGGACAGGGGCAGCTGACCTGGAGGGCAGCAGCCAGGGCTTCTGAAGAGAAGGGATGGATGGAATGGATGGGGAGGAGCAAGAGCCAGTGTCCTGGAGAGGAAGGAGCCCTGGGGCTCTGCAGCAGGCGGGAGACAGGTCTCTGGGGTCCCTAGACCCAGGCTGGCTGGGAACCCTCTCCCTGCTGCTCTGACTGCGCTAAGCCCTTGGGACGGGGGAGGGCAGAGAAGTTAGTGGCCTGCACAGGCCTCCCTGACCCCCTTTTGGGGCCCCTCCCCCACTAGCCAAGAAGTCCCGTCCCTCCACCCAGGGCAGTTCTCATTGTCTCCTTCGTACCTGCTTCCAGCCCGGCTCCCGACTTCATTTCCGAACCTGTTTGGAAATAAAGCAAGCGTCCACAGCGAGGGCCTGGCTGGCCAGGGTTGGGTGGGACTGGGGGTCGGCCACCTGGAGGGGGCTGGGGTGAGGAGCTCCCTCCTCCGTCATGTCTCTGAGACCCCCAACAGATCCAGGCTAGTCCAGCTGAACTTGGAGTTCATTCAGACTGACTTAGGGACCAGAGAGAGAAGTCGTCTTGGAGGGGAGGGGGTTGGGGTGAGAACATTTAAGGGGAGGTGAGGGCACCGAGGGGAAGACATGGAGGGTAGGCAACAGGGACCAGGAGGGTTTGTGATGATGTGTGGATGATATTATGCAAATTATGTGCAAAGCGTTATGCAAAGCAGCGCCTGTTAGGGAAGAGGTGGTGGGAGAGGCCGTGCCAGTTGATCTATAGGTGCTATCACTGTGAGCCTCGTGGCCTGAGGGGCCTGGCTGGGACCACCCTTCGGGCCAGAATCTCTTGCCGGGCCTGACAGCCTGTGAGTGCGCCTTCAGCTTGGAGGGGGAGGGACTGAGGCCTCCTGGGCAGGCTGAGCACGAATCCCTGGCCCACCCTGGCTTAGCCCTGGCTGGCAAAGGGACAAGGTCTGCATCCCATTTCGGGACCAGGCATGCTGCTGGCTGTCTTCGGAGCTTCCCTGGAACCAGGCCTCAGTGCCCTGCCGAGGCTTCCTGTCCTGGAGGCTGCGCCTGAGAACTCTGAGCAGACCCCGGAGTTCTTAGCATCTCTGCCAGGAGCGGGGGCAGTGGGCACATGGGGTCGCGGGCGGCCAAGGCTTCCTCATCCTTCCTCCCTCTCGCCCTCTGCCCAGCGTTGCCCTTCCGGCAGTGTCTCCTTTGCAGTCTGTGTGTCTCCGGGGGTCAGCAGGTGGCCTGAGCCAAGCCCCCGGCACCAGGGAGTGGGAGAAACAGGCCCTGCCCCTATCTTTAGGGTGGGCACCCTCTGCGGGGCTTCTGGGTGACTGGGTGGGTGTGTTGTCTTAACCGGAGCTGGCCAGGTTCTCCACACGTCCAAGCCAGCATACCCGTGCCCAGGTATGACACCCCACTAAGGGCACTTTGGTGGCAGACAGGGCCATGAGGGAGGCGCAGTGCACAAAGCCAGGCCTCTGGGGGCTGGTGCAGCTCGTCCCTGTCCTGGCAACCAGCCCGGCTGGCGCTGTGGCCGCCTCTCCCTGAAACTTGCCTCGGCCGCCGCCAGTCTGAGCGGTTTTCCTCCCCTGTTTCCTGGTGGGGGTGAGTGCAGGGGGGAGCCGGGCTGAGGAAGGCCGCTGCCTGTCCAGGGCTGAGCTGCCACCAGGGAGAGCACTGTGACCTGTTCTTGGCCCCGACCCACCTCGGAGCCTCGGCTCCAGGCGCTCTGCCCCCAGGGCCGGCTAGGCCAGGAGAGGGCCCTGCTGGCCCCGCCAGTCCCCTGGCGGCCCTCACCTTGCTCCTTGAGCCGGATGATCTCAGTGTCAGAGCCAAAGCTGTTCCAGGCGGTGCAGTTGTAGATGGTCTGGAAGTCGGCCCGCACGATGTTGCTGATGGTCAGGGTGGAGATGACTCCCTCCTCAGTGCTGATCGTCTCCACCGTGTAGCGCCCCGACGTCCCCGACTCCAGCACATTCTCCTTCCAGGACCAGGCCTGCCGGGGTGCAGAATCAGGAGGACACCCCACCAGAGCGGGCCAGGACCGCGGTTCCACCTCCCTGCTCCACATGGACATAGCCAGGCTCAAGTTCATGCTCACTGCCACACACCAACATGTGCACACAGGAGTGTGTGTGCACACACACTGCATACCACAGACATACATACACATGCCACGCACACAGCACACACAAATATATGTCACAACACATGTACACACACACCATATACACAGCCAACAAATGTACACACAGGTATGCACACACACACCACAAACATGCATACACACATGTATCTGCACTACAACAAACATAAACATGCAACACAGGCACATACCAAGCCACATACACCATAGCACGTCACACAAATGCATGCACGTGTGAACAGACCATAACACATATAAATATATATAAAAGCACATGCACATCACACCACAGCATACATCACAAACATGCATACAGACATGCACACACATAGCACACACCATAATACATGTGCCACAATACTCAAGACATCCCACGGACACATGTACACATACCACACACAGCATAATTTAACACACATCACAAGCATACATGCATGCATGTGCACACACAACACATGACACACATATCACAACACAGGTATACATTCACATCATACCATACACATCACCACCATGTGTACATACAGGTAAACATACCTTACAAACATGAGTACACACACTGTGACATGCACACACAACACACCACGTGCATGCACACATAACGAGTAAACACACCACAAACATGTACATGCACACACACCATGACACACATACCACACACACAACACACTACACATATATACCCCTCCCAACATACGTACATACAGTCAGCAAATGCATGTACACATGTGCACTACACCCAGAGGCTGGGGCCCCCTCAGCCACCCAAGAAGGGGCCCAGTGTGGGCCCACACTTGGAACATTTTTCCAGGCAAAGAGGGAGCTCTGATGGCAGCAATCTGAGTCCTTGTGTGGCTGGGCCGTGCCCGTGCCTGGGGCCCCCAGAGATGCTCCGTGGGACAGTGCTGCTGCCTGGGCAGGACAGCAGCCTGGAGTGGTTACTTGGTTTGTTTTTACGAAAGCGTGAGAGTTGTACTTGTGATCACCCTCATCTATCTTAGTTTGTTTAATTGTTTTCGTTCCACGCACGTGGTGCCGGCTCGCTGTGTGTAAGCGCCATGAGCAGCCTGGCCCACAGTGTTTGCGGGAACGTGGCGATGCAGGCGGTGCTCACAGGGCCTGGAGAGCGGGGCAGGGTTTCTCACACCCCATGCTGTCGCTGTCCTAGCCCAGTGCATTCTCGGCGGGGCGCTCCGTGCATGGTAGGCTGCCAGCAGCATCCCTGGTGTCTACTCACTACGTGCCAGGAGCACCCACTCCCCAATTATGACAACCAAAAATGTCTCCAGACACTGCCAAATGTCCCCAGAGCCAGTGAGCTCTACTGGCCTAGAATCAGATATTTATGAAAAGAAAGATGGTGTGAAAATGCTCAAGAGTGAATGGGATTTTTTTTTTTTGGAGACAGGGTCTCACTCTGTCACCCAGGCTAAAATGCAGTGGCCTCTTCATAGCTCACTGCAGCCTCAAACTCCTGGGCTCAAGTCATCCTCCTAACACAGCTTCCTGGGTAGCTGGGACCACAGGCACATGCCACCAAGCCCTGGTAATTTTTTCTAGTTTTGGTAGAGTTGTGGTCTCGCCATGTTGCTCAGGCTGGTCTCAAACTCCTGGTCTCAAAATGATCCTCTCACCTCAGCCTCCTGAAGTGCTGGGATTACTGGCTCAAGTCACCATGGCTGGCCATTGGGATATTTTACAATGGGCATGTGTTACATTTATAATTTTAAAAAAATTGAAGAGTGAGGTGAGTGTATTAGTTTTATTATGTGTGTATTAGTTTTATTCATGTATGTATTGTTTTACATGTATTAGTTTTATTCATAAATCCCTGTAATTTTTGTGTGACTCTTTCACAGTGAATGAACCACAGGCCTGAGAAAGTGTGTAACCACAGTAATACCCTAATATCTCAGTTTACAAGGACAGCAGTTCAGTCTGTAGAGCCTGGCTGTCTCGGCCCTGGGCACACGGGCTCCCCGCTGCTCAGGGCCTCGCCCTGCACCCTCCCTGGCACTGCTGTCCTGTGAACAGGGAGAGCTGTCCAGCAGGGTGGGCCTGGAGAATCTGGCAGGATTGTCCTAGGCATTGGGAATTACTAAAAATAATATTCCCCCCCAGTAGTGCTATAAAATGCTCACTTTCCTTTGTTTTCATGCATGGGATACCTCCAGTTTCTGATGGATTTTGGTGCAATACCCCCCCCCCTTTAAAAAATGCAAATACATGGGGGGGGCAGTGAAGGTGACTCTTCAGTTGCCTTAGTGGCACTACAGGGACCGGACCGTTTGGAGGAGCTGAGGGAGAACGATGAGCATTTTGGAAGGGACGTGGAGGGCCTGGGGAGGTGTGGGAGGGGTAGCCAGCGGCGCTCTGGCTGAGCTCTGGCTAAGGTGGCCTTGAGGGAGGAAGGGGAAGCCTCCGTTTGCCTCTCCCCGCTGCTGCCTGGGCCTGCCCTCTGCCCCCGGGCCTGCTCTCTGCCCCAGGGCCTGCCCTCTGCCACCAGGGCCTGCCCTCTGCCCCAGGGCCTGCCCTCTGCCGCCTGGGCCTGCCCTCTGCCACCTGGGCCTGCCCTCTGCCACCAGGGCCTGCCCTCTGCCCCCGGGCCTGCCCTCTGCCCCAGGGCCTGCCCTCTGCCCCCGAGCTGCTCCGGGAAGGGCACGGCCCGCAGGTGCGACGCCCCTCCCCGCACTCACGATGCGGTCGGGCGGCGGGGTGCTCCGGATGAAGCACTTGATCTGGCCTTTCTCGCCGTGCAGGGCGTGCTGGGTCTGGGTGCTGGAGATGATGGGGGGGCCTGTTGGGAGAAGCGGCTCGTTAGGCCGGGAAGGGCAGGCCCCTGGCTGGCGCCCTCCCGGGTGCGTTCCGGGTCGTTCCTCAGTGCGAGGTGCGGCCGGGGTGGGCGCTCAGGGACGACGGGCCTTGGGCCGTGAGCCTCTCCAGGGGTCACGAGTGAGGCTTCTAAGCCAGAGTCCCCGGGACTCAGATGACCGCAACAGCGGGCGGCCGCGTGAGTGCCCAGGGCCCGAGCAAAGGGCGAGCCGGCTTCAGACGGGACACAGCAATTCTCTCTGGCGACGGGACAGCTTCCCGAGGGGGCGGCAGCCTGGGCGGGGTGCGGGCCGGGCCGGGAGGGTGCGGAGGCGGGCCGGGAGGGGTGCTGGTGGGGAGGGTGCGGGCCGGGAGGGGTGCGGAGGCGGGCCGGGAGGGGTGCTGGTGGGGAGGGTGCGGGCCGGGAGGGTGCGGAGGCGGGACGGGTGTTGGCGGGGAGGCGGGCCGGGCGGGGAGGGTGCGGAGGCGGGCCGGGACGGGTGCGGGCCGGGAGGGTGCGGAGGCGGACCCGGAGGGGTGCTGGTGGGGAGGGTGCGGGCGGGGAGGCGGGCCGGGACGGGTGCGGGCCGGGAGGCTGCGGAGGCGGGCCCGGAGGGGTGCTGGTGGGGAGGGTGCGGGCGGGGAGGCGGGCCGGGACGGGTGCGGGCCGGGAGGGTGCGGAGGCGGGCCCGGAGGGGTGCTGGTGGGGAGGGTGCGGGCGGGGAGGCGGGCCGGGACGGGTGCGGGCCGGGAGGGTGCGGAGGCGGGCCCGGAGGGGTGCTGGTGGGGAGGGTGCGGGCGGGGAGGCGGGCCGGGACGGGTGCGGGCCGGGAGGGCGCGGGAGCGGCGCTGCGGGAAGACAGTGCTCGCAGCCACCCCAGGCGCCCAGCAGGGGGCGCTGCCGCCCCGCCGACCGAGCCTGCCGGCGGATCGGCACGTCGCGGACGCCGCGCGACAGCCCCGCACCCCGCCTGCCCCGCACCCCGCCTGCGTCACGTGCCGCCCGACGGCCCAGGCGAGAGCCGGCTCCACCGCCAGCCGCGACGCTGCGGTGCCCAGGCCGCGTGCGTGGGGGCGACGGTGCGGAGCCCCGGGCGCCGGAGCTGGGCCGCAGGGCCCGCCGTCTTGCCCGCACCGCGTGGCCGCGGGCTCAGCGAACGCCCTGGGCCGGGCGGTTGAGGGCTGTGCGGGCTGGAAACCCCGCCCCGCCACTGCCGGGGTAAGGGCGGGACTGGGTGGCGGGACTGGGTGGCGGGACTGGGGTGGCAGGTCAGAAGGAGAGCGAGCACGGATCGGAGGACAGGCAGAACCGTGCTGGGAACAAAACAAAGTTGCTGCGAACATAATTGCTGTTTATTAGCCCCCTTAATTAAAGCAGATTTGCATTTCTACGAGTAGCTCTCGGCCAAGAGGAGAAAAGGTACCAGGAGACACTCAGGTGACTGCTGCTGAGTTTAGGATGGCAAATGCTTGGGGCTGGGTGAGGCAGGTGGGGGCCTCCACCCCAGATGCCTTTCAGGGTGGGCCGCGCCCTTCCTCCCTCACATCCCTGAGCTCCTAGGGAGATGCGGGTGTGATGTTTTGGGAACCTGGGTGGTGCTTTGCTTTGCTGCTGGCCAGTAGAGTGACGACCCATAAAACCTTTTCCCTTCCCTTCCCAGGAACTAGGAATTAAGTCCCTGAGGGGTTCTTAGGATTCTAAAAGCCAGGAGCGAATGCACAGGTGTTTGTGGGCTTCTTAACAGGAAGCGAAAACCAGCATAAAGGGAACTGGGACTGGAGCAGCCGATGGGTAGGCTGATTTACTGCCCGCTTCCCGCAGACACCCCGTGTGAGTCAAACTGGTGGAGGTCTACGCCAGTTTACTTCCCAGAGGACTATTGCTGGCCAGGGCAGCAGTAGTGGGAACCGGTCCCACTTTCATAACGTCGGCCCCCTTCCGCCCCGGCCTGGCCCCTGCCCACTGGGCTTCACCCTCCCTTCACATGGACCACAGACAGTTCGCTTCCCTCGCAGGGCCTGGCAGGCTCCATTCCCCGGGCCACTTAATCCACCCCCGGGCTCCGGGTGACGTGGCCCTAATCCCCGAGAAATAAATGAGCAGCTTCCTTGCTTCCCTGCAACCCCTGCAGCTTTTCTCTGCCTGACAACCCAGGGAAGCTCGTGCTGGAGGCTGGGGGCAGAGGAGGAGGTAGAAAGACGGGTTCTGGAGAGCACAGATTAAACCCCGGGCCAGTGCCAGGGTGGTGCCCATCCAAGAGAAATGTCCCCTGGCCTGTTCCCCAGGGGGCATTCTCTCCTCCAGACACCTCTTTGAATCTCCGTTGGAAATGCCTGAAGGTCTCCAGTAACAGCAGATGTCAGCTTCTCTATCTGCCGCCTTTCCCCCAGAGGCCACGATGCTCCTTCAATAGCTTCAGGCTTGGGGTCCCTGGAGGGCACGTGTGATTGTGAGGGTCCCCCCAGCTGGCCACGGGGTTAGCATAGTGGAGCTGGCCACAGGGGAGGGTGGCTGATTTTACCAGGCCACGCGCTGAGCCAAGTGTCAGACACCAGCGCTGAAAGGAAAAGGCTGCGGCCTGTGTTGCCATGGATATACAGAGGCGAGATCAGATGCTGTTATTTTTAGCCCTGCAGTGCCAATTTACTGGTGGCATCCTGGGGACACACAGGAAAGGCAGCAGGGCTCCTGAGTCAGGGCTCTGCCCAGGACAGGTGGCCTGCGAATGCTGTGGGGTCGGGCAGGATCACCCTCCTTGGGCTGCCACGACCCTGGGGCTGGGGAGAGGAGTGCAGACAGTGTGGGGAGCTGGCTGCCGCTGGGGCCAGCAGAGCGGGTGGCTGAGGAGGCACCAAGCTGGGTTTCGTTCCCTAGCGAAGGGTGAGAATAGGTGAGGCCGTCAGGGGTGGCTTCCGGGGCAGGAAGGAAGCTGAAACCCACTGGGCTCATTTCGAGAACTCAGCTCACACCGCCCTAGAGCCTTGCTCTGGGGCCAGGACCCAGAGCCCTGCAGACGCAGGTCTGTGCTTCAGTTCCCGCAGGGCTCAGAGCCTCGGGGCTTTGATCTGAGGCAGGCTATGGTGGGGACAGGAGCTCCCAAAGGGCTGTGGCACGACAGAGGTCGGGTGGGGAGGGAGACCTTTGGAAACAGCAGAGTAATCAAACGAGCGGCTTTGGTTTCTGAGCATGGCCCAAGCACCTGTTAAGATGGCAGGGATGTCGGAATATTCGTCCCGGCACTGTGGCCTTCTTGAGTCTGGCCTGAGCTGAGTCCCAGCTTCCCCATGGTTGTCTACACCCTCATCCCAGCATGGTCTGAGCACGCCCCCTCCCCCCTGATGTTTCACGTAACAGTCACCTGTTAACTCCCACCATGAAAACACTCTCCTGCTGTAATTATTTTTATTATATATAATAAGACATGTCCCCTGCCCTTAAGGGGACCCTTGGACACTTGATCTCATAGAGGTGGTGACATGGGTCCCTGGTTGAGTGGCCTCAGTGCAAGGAGAGTACGCCGACCAGGAGCTGCAGACACGCCCCTTTCAATTCCCTATGGGTGGGCCGAAGTCATGGTAGACGTGGGATCTGTCTTGGCCACCAGGGACCTCTGACAGTTTTTTCCTGGCCAGGATAAAATTCACCAACTACTACTCTTAGGGCTGGGACCTCTTCAAAGGTAACAGAGGAGGAGGGAGGTGACTAGAAAACTCCCCAGGCCCCTCCTCACCTGGCAGGGACTTCAAGAGGTGGACATGATCGCTGTTGACCCCGAGTTGGAGGTGATAGCAAGACCCAGAACCAGTGACAGCCCCTTTGGGGCAATGCCTGGTGCCAAGAGAAGGGTCCCTCTGCTTTTTCCCTACCCGGCCTGCCCCAGGGGGGTCTTACCATTGACAGTCAGGGTCACCTCTCGCTCCCCGGCTCCCACGCGGGGCACCACAGCCCGGCACACGTACTTGCCGGCATCCTCCTGGCGGACGGATTTAAGGGTCAGGGTCTTCTCGTTGCTCAGGACCTAGGAGAGTCGGGAGGGTCAGACACCGAGAGTAGAGGGAGGGCTCCCTCTGTCTCTGGGAACCAGACGCCAAGAGGCAGGCCTGGGGTGCCTGCCGCAGTCTCCAGCATCTCGGGGAAAACTGAGGTGGGCAGGGAAGAGGCAGGCAGTTTTCTGACCCAGCAGTACCCTGGGGGCTGGACGGAGGAGACCCTGTGCGGCTGTAGGTGCTGCTCCCAGGTGAAGCCTGTGGGGTGGGGGTGTGGGGAGGAACGTGTGTGACAGGAGGGGGACCCTCTGGCTGAGGACTCCTGGGCTTCCTCCTCCGGGGGCTGATGCCCACCTCCCTGTACCTGCAGTGGCTTCTGTCGCAGACTGGCCGTGAGTGAAATTACCCTACAGCGGGACTTCTTTGAGGGTCCCTGACTTGTGTTTTCTGAGTCCTTTTCAGGGTCTTTTTGGGATATAGCTTGGGGCAATGAAAAGAAAACAGTCTTTGGCATTAGCTTGATCTGAGGTTGAATCCTGGCTCCAGCGGTGAATACCTGCGTCTCTTTGGTCAGTTACTTATCTCGTCAGATGCTCAGGTTCCTCATCCATATATGGGGACGATGACATCTCGTGGGACACTACACAGAGGTCAGGTTTCTCCTGCCCCTCCCGGCTTCCCTACCCAGGGCCCTTCCTGTTCTCCTCACAGGAAGGACACCCGACAAACTCTCAGGCGCACTGAAGAACACGTGCATTTTGAAGGAGGAACACAGGACGGGGAAAGCATAGCTTGGCCTCAAGGCTGAATGATTTGGGGGCTTGAAAAGCCTTTCCAGGTGTTGGTGACCACCTGCTTTTCTTAACGGCCGAGTGCATTCAGGGTGAGCTGTGCACGTGTGGGCGCCGGGGCTCCCTCTCTGCTTTCTGGGGTCCCTCTCGCCTCAGCTGACACTGGAAGCCGACCCTTCAGTCTAAGAGTGAGAAGGGCCTGCAAGGTGGTTCCCTCTTGCTCCGCCGTCCCCCTGCCCCTGCACCCCGGGGCTGTGCTGCAGACTCACCACCCCGGAGCCCCGCTTCATCCACACGATGGTCAAGGAGGGGTTGCCGATCCAGGCGCAGCTGAAGATGGCGTCAGAGCCCAGGTCCACGAGCAGGGATTGCGGCTCCGTGGTCATCCGGGGCCCGACTGTGATGGGAGAAAAGAGGAGATGGCTCCAGTGGGCCAGGGAGCTCGGGGACCCTCCGTGCTGGCCCTTGCCACCCCACCTGGGGGAAGGGGACAGCAGGGACTTATACCAGCTCAATCCACTTCAGCCCTGCCTCACATTTTGGTCCTCTTCCCAGGCAGGGCCTGGGGTCTAGGAGTGGGACTTGGGAGGAAGGATGAGACCCTCTGGCCGGAGCGCAGCCTGTCTCAGGCCCGCCGAGATCGTAGGATCACAGGCCCTGGCAATGGTGATTGGGCCCAGTTTCTGTCTGGATTTACCACCAGGGCTGTGCCCTACCCTCCCCTCTGTCCTGGTCCCACCTGACTTGGGAAGATTGGGGAAGGCCTTCGTCTCCATGTGCATGGGGGGAGGCCCTTCCTCCTGCCTTGGAAATCTTGGGCCTTGAGACCCTCATGCCTCAAGTCAGTTCCCACCTCCTCAGGCCTCAGCCTCCCCCGGCAGCAGCCCAGCTCCCTGCCGCGGGCCCAGGTGGGCTGGGGGCTCGGGATACGGAGTGGAGGGCAGGGCTGCTCCCGCCGCTCTAGGCTGCCCTCCTATTCCAGAGGCTCCGGCCTCCTCGCCCTGTTGAAGCAGACAGCCCTGGTCCTGGCGCCCACACCTCTGCCAGGCGTTGGAGGGTGCGCGGGTCTCCGCCACCTTCCGCCAGCACAGCCGCAGCCTCCTGCAGACCAAGCCTTGGTCCAGAGGGGCGCGACGGTGGGATTTCAGGCCCAGGGACCCTGAGCTGTGGCCAGGCGGGCCTCGGAGTGCTGCTTTCAGGGAGCAAATGGAGGCTGAAACCTGGCATTGGGAGATCAAAATCCGTCCCTTAGTGTAAAAATGTACCTTCTGCTGAGGCTGTTGGGGCGAGTAGGAGGGTCAGATAAAAAAAGTTTGTAAAAGTGCTTTTAAAACTGTAAAGGGCAGTGCACAAACTCAGAGTTATTGTTTTGAATGTATCCAGCCAGCTAGTCCATGGCAATGGGCTGCCCGCTGTGGGTCGCTGCCAGGCCCCCAGTGAGGCAGGGGCGTGTCCGTGAGTCTCCTCAGCGGGAAGCAGAGTGGTGTGTGGACGGGCAATGATGTGGCTCTCACTCTGCCACTGTGTGACCTCACCGTGTGACCTCAGGTCTCCATCTCCTAATCCAGAGTGTGGGAATAATAATACCTGCCTACTGTGGATGGCGTGCTTGTGCCCCTCCCCCGGTTCATATGTAGAAGCCCTAAGCCCGGTGGGCTGGCGCAGGAGGTGGGGCCTTTGGGAGGAGATTAGGTCATGAGGGTGGCGCCCTCCTGACAGGATTAGTGGCCCTACAGAAAGAAGAGACCCCGGGGAGCTTGCTTCTCCCTCCCGCTCTCTCCACGTGAGGACACAGCAAGGAGGCGGCTGTCTGCAAGCCAGGAAAGGAGCCCTCACCGGAACCGCCCGTGCTGGCACTGTTTCTGTCGTCTGAGCCACCCAGTCTATGGTAACCGGTTACAGCCGCCTGAGCTGAGACACCATCTCATTAGGTCACTGTAGGGATCCAGATAAACACGAAACACCACACGAGGATGTGTTCTGTCAAGTGCCAGGCATCACGTGCTTGGGAAGCAGGGAGGTTCTGTTGTGCACAGTGAATCTAGCCAGGGTTTCCCAAATCATGTACTCACAATAGACGTCAACCGTGCGGCTGAGGTTGGTGCTGCCCAGGGCATTGGTCACCTCGCAGGAGACCGGCTCTGAGAAGTACGTGTAGTCCACGGTGGCCCTGTACACTTCTCCAGATGCCTCCTTGATGATCTGGCCCCGCTTGGCCCACCTGCAACGGAAGCCCAAGGGGCTGGTGTGGACCTCAGATGGCAAGACCACGCCTCTGGGAGCTGGATGCATCCATCCCACAGGAAACAAGGACACCAGACAGCCTGACCAGTCTGCTCTGGATTGCATCATGGGCCCTGTCCCGGGTGACCAGAGGCCAGGGTCAAATGGCAGATGCCCACACATGCATGCACACATGTGCACAGACAGACAGACAGACAGACACACACACACACACACACACACACACACACACACACAGAAATGCGGCTCCAGGAAGCTTGGTTTCCAGACCAGACGCGATGCCATGGGAGAGGCGTGACCAGGGCCTGCATCTCCTCACCATGTAGCAGGAGCGCTGATAGCATTAGGAGGAGAGGTGTTAGCAAGTGGTCTCGAATGCCCCTCTTCCCACCTGGCCGGCTCCCTCAGCCCTCTAGCCTGACTCCTCCCACCCCCAGGGTGGGCCCCTCATGTAGCCCCCGCATCCCCAGAAGTCCTTTCAGCCTCCCTGGTGGGACGGCACTTGCTCTTGTTCCCGCCCAGCCTCTGCCCTCCCACCCTGGCTTTGCTCCGCAGAGGTGGCGCCGCCATCAGCCATGGCTGGGTCTGGGGAGGCAGGTAGGAGGTCCTTCCATCGGCCAATCGGTATCACACCAGAGGGAGACCGAGCAGCCTTGGGCTCAGCTTGGTTTTGGCCCTGGGGTGTGATCACCGCGTTGGACCAGCGACCTGGCAGCCTGCTGGAGCCCCACAGGGGTGTGTGTGTGTGTGTGTGCACATGTGTGCACACGCACACACACATAGGTCCATGCAGGTGTGCGCGCGTGTGCATGTGCATGTGTGTGGAGGTGGGGCTTTCCTCACAGATCCCCAGGAGGAGAGCTTTCCATTCCCCTGGTTTAATGCCATTGCAGACAACACTCACTTTCTGAAATCGCAAACCTCCTAACCAGGTTCCTCCCAGGTTCAAGCCTCTGTTGGGGTGTTTGTCTGTGCAGAGCTGGAAAGGTCCCTTGCCTGCCCCAAGCATGACCTTGCAGCTCGCCCCCTGGCGCCACAGCTGCCCCGCCTGCGCCCCCTTTTCTCTCCTTCCCTGCGTCAGCGCTTGCCCCAGCCTGGCGGCTCGCCCCGAGAGACGGCCGCTTCTCTGCATCGCGCTGAACACCTCCACTGGCCCCGTGGGGTTGTTATTGAGAATTAATATTGATTAATTATTAACACGATTAATAATAACAAATATAGCTTGACAACACAGCAAACCATAGCTCCCCGAGAGCTTAAGGAGCTTCCCAGCAAACCATTCTGAGTTACTCGTGAGTCATTTCAGTTTCTGACTGTAGGCCGTCCTTGCCCGAGGCAGACGAATTCAGTTCCAGGCACACAGTTGGGGGCCTGTGTCCAGACCCAATTCCTTCCCCCCTGCCGCAGTGAGGGGCCACACTGCAGGAGCAGGGGGAGGCCAGGCAGGGGCTGGCTGGGCTGGGGTGGGATTGGGCCCAAGTGAGCTGTTCTGATGGGCAGGTCCCGTTCGCTTCCTCTTCAGGGTTCCTGGAGAAGACGGGGCTTTCTCCCTTCTCCCTCCAGGGCCCAGCACCATGAAAGTCATGGAGGGGGGAAGCCCAGCCCGGCCCGCTCGGCCAAGTCAGCAGGAGGACTGCTGGGGTCCTGCAGGCCTGGAACACGGTGCTCCAGGTGCCACGGTCCCCCTCCTCCCAGACCTGGCCGTGGGGAGGAGGCCAGAGAGGGGGAGACCAGAGGACGCCCCGGCAGAGTGGTGCTGTCTGAATGGGTCCTCTGTGCAGCCACTGCCCCCCCGGCCCCCGCTCCACGGCCCACCCCTCTCGTGGAGGTCGGGGGACGGCAGGGGGGATTCTCTGACCATCCTTTCCCAGGGTCATGGGCAGGACGGCCGTGGGGCTGGGTCCTCAGGTGCCCAAGGCCAGGGCTTCTGGGGAGGGGCCTCTGGATCCCTGACAGCCCCTACTCACACCTCTCTCAGCCAGTCCTTTTCGGCCCCCCCTTGAGCCCCTCCCCCACCAGAAAACCCTCTGAGGGGTCCCTTCCAGGGACAGGGATACTCAAACCACTGCACCCAAACAGCTGGCCACAGGGTCAGGGCTGGGAGCCACAGAGCAGTCCCGCCCCTTCCCTCTCCTCTCTCCTGGCTCCATGTCCTCCTGCCCATCTTCCCCTCCCCAGTCCCCTCCCCTCCCTCCCCTGCTGCTGTCACCCCAATCCCAGTCCCTGTAACACGGAGTCAGCCTAAGCCTGTCCCAATCAGTGTCTAATTTGGTCTGAACAAATGTAAGAGGATTAATTATTTATGTCAGGGAATCAGGAGGCCTGGCATGTCACAGCCTCCAGGCTGTCCTCAAATAGCCCCCTGTGTCCTGTCAGGTGGTGATGCCCATCCTGCTGTCTGCTGGAGCCACCGAGACCTTCTGAGGAAAGGCCCCGGGGGTCCTGGTGCTGTGTGGTCCCCAGGGTGGCGGAGGGGCAGCTCCCATGCCCAGCCATGTCCCCTTTCAGGTGCTGGGGTACAGAGGACACATCTCTGATTTCAGAGATGGCAGCCTCCAAGGTGGAGCAGGGAGGAAGCACTCAAGACGAACGGAAGTAAAGAAACAGATTCCTGTGATCTTGTCAGAGTCAGTCAGGAAAATCAGTGCGCTGATGTGATGACATTTGCCTACAGCATTTCCTCTCGAATCCTAAGGTCGCATCTAGAGCCAGCGTCTGGCTGCCAGACGGGACCTCGCTGGCGTGAAGGGGCTGGGCGGCTGCGGGTGGGCCTGCGTCCTTCCCAGGCCGCCCGGCTCCCCTGCGTTAACCTGGGGGCCAGAAGGGCTCCCCGAGAATCTCTGGAGTCCTGGAGGGAGACTGACCCTGCACTAAAATGCTTTCAGGGCCCTGGCTAGTCAGAAGGCCAGGAGGGAAGGTGGCGGGTAAGAACTAATGGCACCTGCAGGGAGCCCTGCCCTCCCGCCCTCCCGGCCCTGCCAGCTGCCCTGGGCGTGCACGGGAGGGGCTGGCTGTGAGCCCGTGAACTCCAGGGCGGGACAGAGAGGGAGGAATCCCACAGGGCACCCGAGCCTAGCAACCTGCATGTCCTCTGCTTGCTTGTGTATTAACTGTTTAGCATGAAAAATAGAAACTCCAAAATTATAGAAAAGTCATTAAGAACAGTCCCATTAACTGCCATCTTCCCTTCCTCTGGACTGGGCAGTTGCCAGCATTTTTTCACGTTGCTTCATGAGGCCGTCCCTGTGCAGACTGAAACCTCCTCCTCTTTTCAATACTGTCCTGCTTTTCTGAGGTCGCCGACCCTGGGAATCAGGGATGTTTGCTTAGCCCGTCCTGGCCAGAGGTGGGTGTGGGGGGGCAGTCAGGCCTGGGGGCTGAGGCTGCAGGTCCGGGGCTGTGCCGCTCTGCTGTCTGTGCAGCCCTCAGCCCCGCGTCCATGGGCGGCCGGGGGCCTGGCAGTGAGGGGCAGCGGACATTGGAAGTTGTGTGCCCTGGTCTCTGGGGGCAGGTGGGAGGGCGAATGGGGGGCAGTGGGTGTGAGAGGCTGCCCTGGGGAACTGGCCTGAGGGGTGTTTTCTGGGCAAGTTGTTCCTGGTATTCAGGGACCACAAGCGGAGAGCTGGGAGCAGAGGAGGTAAGCTAACTTGTACGGAGAAGCCCGGGCCTGGCAGGTGTGGGGTGGAAGCCCAGAGAGAGGGCGTCTCCCTGGGCTTTTCTCCTGCATCTTTGGTCACTTGCAAATAGATGCCAGACCCAGCCAAACCAGACATGTTCCCTGGACCTGAATGGGCCACGTGACTCCAAGGAGCCTGATGTCCTGGGCTTGGAAGGGACCCTGGAGCTCGTCTAATCTCTCTTCTGCCTTTCGTCCAGTCAACAGTTAAATCGGACAGGACAGATGGGTTTTCATCCCATTTTAAAATATCCTTAGGGACATAGACTGTGCCCTTCCTGGCTTCTGTCCTAGTGCTGCTTAATCATCAGCGCTGCATGGAGCGCCTCTGCATGTCCAACCTGAATCTAAGGCCCATGTCCTTTCCTTCCGCCCGCTGGGCCACACGGCCTCGTCTTCCCTGTTCTCCACTCCCGGCCAGCTTGTTTCCCGGTCCGGGGCCATTAGCATCCTTGGCACTCGATCACCCAGATCCAGGGCAGAGCTGATGCTCTGGCACCCGCGGCCCGTCGAGCGGGGGAAAGGATGGGGGCGTAACGCGGCCAGGTCCACGTGCATCTGAAAGGAGGGGAGTTTCTGGAGTCTGCCCTTGAGCACCTCCGAAACCACTTAGTCTTCTGGAATTGAGAGTGGGGATGGTGCACCGGCAGGAAAGAGCGGCTCTGTGTGTACTGGATGGGCCGGACACGCTAAGGAGCGTCTAGTCTATGCCGTGCACTGTGCTGCGTGCGGAGAGCCGCGAGTGACTACGCTGCGGTTCCGGCCTTCAAGACGCTCCACGCAAGGCGGAGACAAACATGTAAGAAGCAGTGATGCTTTTATCAGTTTGTGAGCAAGGGACACCCGGGGGCCATGGGCATGTATGACCCCAGGTGCCCAGAGACAGACCCACTGTCCCAGGAATCCCGCCCTACCCAAGCAAACAGTTTGACAAGCACAAGACCAGAGTCCAGGTTCCGGTCTTGCTGGTTCTCCCGGTGGTTCTAGCTTTCTTCCTGAGCCTCTCTCCCTCCCGTCAGAAACAGGGGATAAACAAGCTGCTCAAACAGAAGGTGTGACCCGTGCTGCCTGCATGGAAGAGGGGTGTATGCACGTACGGAGGAGGCCAGCGGGCAGGGTGCGGGGCGCAGGCTGGCGGGCACCCGCCGTCAGCTAGGCAGCGCCACGGCCATGCTGCAGACCCTAAGTGCCATCCCACGAGATAGGCGTGGGGTGGGGCCGGTGGCCAGGCCGTGCCTGCCCTGCATGACTCTCACCTGTACTGGCTGACAGCTGGGTTGGCCTTTGCAGAGCAGTGGAACGTGACGACGTTGTCCTCCAGCACTGGCTGTGGTTCCACGGACAGGTTGACGAGTGGGGGGTCTGCAGGGAGAGGAGATCACTTGTGGACTGCAGGGAGAATGGGGCAGGAAGACCCCCGGGTGACATGGAGGATAAAGGCCAGAGATTCCACCACCAGGGATCCTCAGAACAGCGACTGCCCCTGGTGGGGTGGGTGGCGGGCTCAGAGGAGGCTGTTGCCCTGCCTGGAGGTGCCTGATCCAGCCAGTCCTGGGGGTGGGCTCAGGGCCCCTGTGGACTCCAGGCCTGGTGTCGACAAGGACAGCCAGCCAGGAAGCACGGCCACCTGGGCGCTGCACGCCGCCCACCCTGCAGCTCTGGCAGAGCAGAGCACCAGGGAGGAGAGGCGGGAAGGGGTGCAGGGCAGGGAAGTGCAGACAGCCCCATTTCAGCACAAACTTCCCGTCTTCGGAATGTCTGTTGATTCTCTCTTTGTGTAAAGGTTCTGGGGCATCTGTTATTACACCCTTTAGTCAGCCTGGTCATCTCCGCTCAGCCCTGGGGGTGTCACAGGGCCGCAGCTCCAGGCTGGGGCTCACTTTCCCACTTGACAGGACAGGAAGCCAAGCTCTGAGGTGCTAAATGGAGGGAGGGGAGCAGACAGAAAGTCAGAGAGAGGGAGAGGGAGACACAGAGAGATCCGCGCAGAAGGATCCGAGGTTGGCAGAGCACGCACACAGAGGAGAGGCCCGGGCCACTGAGGAAGAGAGCGAGCGAGAAGAGGGAGGGGGACAGCGACAGGGAGACGAGACACACACAGACTGAGAGACGCAGAAGACTGGGAGGAAGAGACAGAGACCCGCAGAAGCGGAGAGCAGGCCGACGCGTGCACAGAGACACGCGATCAGACAAGGATTTCAGACAGAAGGCAGAGAAGACCGGGGGGACCCAGCACACGGAGACAGGAAATGACCAGGTGCGGGGGAGAAAGACCAAATGAAGCCGTGTGGAATGAGAAACGAGGGAGAGACAGACACCGCGAGCCGCAGAGACGGAAATGGGCGCGAGGGTCTGCAGCAGGCGGGGCGGCCTGGGGGCGGCCTGGCCCAGCCCAGCGCGAGGCGCCCCAGGGCACCCGCGCCCGAGAGGGAGAGCCGGGCCAGCGCCGCCCGTCTTCCTTGGGCAAGTCTAGGCTGAGTTAGGAGGGCAGCCTGGTCCTCAGGCCTAGCCAGGGCCAGACGCACTGCCAAGCAGAGGAAATTGCTGGAAGGTCACGAGGACTTTCGAGGGGTCAGCCTGTTTTTAGTAAAAGAAGTAAAGAGGCCAGTTTCTCGGAGGCCATCAGGAGACATGCTGACCCCACGAGGGGCACCGCAGAGGCACGAGACTCCAGCCCGCCCGGTCTGGGTTCCTGGCTGGGACCTTGCAGAGTGGTTCACAGCCTCCCAGCTGCGGACCGAGCCTGCCGCACATCATTTGACTGCTCTGACCCAGCCTCTGCCGCTGGTGCTCCGGACGGACCGCGCCTCCCTGCCCAGGGCTGGGCACAGGGGCTGGGCTGGGAGATGGCCCCGGGCCTACGCTGGTGTCTGTTTCCTGAGTCGCAGGTGGCCGGCTGGCTGGGCAGCCCACTCTCTCCACATTATCTCCTAGCTCCGGCCTGGGAACCACAAGTCCCGGAAGCGCCTGCTACTGGTGCAGCCAGCTTGCCTGCCTTTTCCTGGGGAATCACTAGGGGAGTGACGGGTTTTTCAGTGAGCTCAATCTCAGTTTTTAAAGCGTAATTCAAGTGGTCACAAAGATGAGTGTGGCGAGGTAGCCATGAGCGCTCTCCTCCACCCCCCAGGAGAGCTGCGACCACCCCAGCCCTGCAGCCCCTGCCCAGCTGCCCCCGGCTTCCAGGCCAGGTGGGATCGGGTGTCCCAGCTCTTTCCGTGCAGGACTGGCCGGCTGTGCTGGGCGCTGGTGTGACCCTCCCTGGAGAATATGCTCACCCCGGGGAGCCTGCATTTGGCTGGCACGGGGACTCGGGGACTGCCATCTCCATCGCAACACGGGCCGGCCCCCATCCACACACAGGCAGCCTGCTGCTGCGAGGAACAGCACCTCGATCCAACTCTTGTTAAGGAGGTACCAGTTCGACAGTATCTAGACACTTGTCACAGAACTTGGGGGGCTGTTCCAGGAGGCCCCCCCTTACCTGAGTGTCCTTTACAAAGTGATGAGACTTCGGGAGGCAGGAAGATGGAGCACGCCTGGTGCAGGCCCCGCCTGGCTGCGGGACGCACATACCCAGCGCCCCTGGGAGGCCTCTGTCCCGCATCTGCCCCTTCACGTCACCCCTGGTGCCACCCTCCAGTCTGACTGCACCTCACCCCGACCACAGGTGCCCGAGTCTCTCTCCACTCCTCCTCTGCATGTACCGGATACAAATTTCCAGAGTCTGCCAAGCTCCAGAGTGTAAATAGTTTATGTTATGTCCAACTATTAAACATGACTTTAATCCCACTTGTGATGTCGGCTGCATAACTTATAGGAGGGCAGCTTTGATGTAGCTGGTGGAACTGAGATCACACTGAACAGATGTTACAGCTGAGAGTCTGCTAGTGTTTCTATCAGCAAACTGTGCGTGTGTGTGTATGTGTGTGCACACATGTGTTTTGGGGGGAAGTATTACATCAAGGAGGGGGTGGCAAAAGAGAGAAACTTCATGACTCAGTGATTTTATAGCACATCCATTTGAAACTTGGCATCTGGGCACGGAGTCCAGATGCCGAGAGGCTTTGAGGGTGTGAAGCTTTCTCTCCCATTACTCAATCTGGGGCTTTGTCTTCCACTGGGTAACATGTAAAAACCAAGGGAAACAAACAACAAATGTGCTTTTGCTGAGTTTGGATGCTTCTTGGTTGACTGAGAAAATGAGCAGGTTTGTACAGGCAGCTCTGATCCAGCCCATGGTGCCCACAGTAAACAGCTCAATGCTTACTGAATGAGCAAATGAATAAATGCAGGAGGAGGAGGGGGAGGGGAGGAGGGGAGCAAAGTTATATGTGCTTTGCCGGCAGCACATAAACACTCTCAGCCCAGGGGAGACCTGTCTCCCGCTAGGGCTGTGGGGACATCTGTGACTGTAGGTCCTGGCAGCTGATAGGTGTGGAGTGCTCACAATGTGTCAGGCATGAATAATTTCATTCGACCCTTGCTGAACCTTGGGCGGTAGGCGCTATCACCATGCTGAGAGGCACAGACGAGGAACCGAGGCACAGAGAGGCTAACTGACCAGGTCAGGGTCACTCAGGAAGTAGCAGAGCCAGAATTCAAAGTAGGAAAAATATGATGGCCTTCACCACTGTGCTGCACTGCCTTGGATGGGGCCCGTGTGGGACACCAGGCAGCTGGGTCCCAGCCTCACCCTGACCTCGTTCTGGATGGCCGAGAGGCTCTGGGAAGGGAGGCCAGAAGGGTCCAGAGACCTGGCAAGGCCTGGCGCCTTCCCAGGGTGCAGGCTGTCTCAGTGTGCCCTGCCCAGTGCTGCCCCACTGGCGAGCATGGCGAATACGGGCTCTGCTGGCCGGCCACCTCCCTGCTGCCCGGAGAGGCTCTCGAGGGGCGGGGCGCTGCTCTTCCCCCTCCCTGCCAGGGCTCTGGCTGCTGCGGCAGCCAGAGACACTATCTTGCCACCAACTGTTAACAAACCCGTCTCCCCTCACACACCCCCACCCCAAGGGTCCTCCTTCCCGCCCTCGTTCAGGGAGAGCCGCAGCAGCGAGCTCTGGCCAAGCCTGGAGCCGGGCGGGGGAGCCTCCGTGGCCGGAGCCCGTTGACACCGTTTGCTGCTTCTCCCCTCTGGAGCCTGAGCGGGATTCCAAACACGGGGTGGGAACTTCTGCTCTCTGGCTGCCAGGACAGGTTCTGGGAACCCTAAGTCCGCGTCTCTGGACTCCAGATCCTGGAGAGTCATGTGGAGCCAGAATCCAGAGGCCTTAGACGGGCCAGGGCTGTTAGGGTGAGTTTCTGAATGCGTCTGCTTTAAAATGAATACGCGAAGGAGGGCGCGGCCGCCCGCCTGCGCTCCGCCTTGTAAGTCAGAGCTCGGGACCAGAGTGGCCCCCAGCACGCGGAGGCTTCATGCTCTGAGAGGGAAGCCCACCTCTGAGCGCTCCTGGGGCAGGGCCACTGGAGCCGCCTTGCTGAGCTCTTCTTGGTTCTCTGGGGCTGACAGGCACCTTAGGGACACTTTCAGGAGTCTCTCTTAGGAGGCTCTTGGGACGTGATGTTGGCGGAGCTTTAGAGCATCATTACTGTCAGTATGTGAACCATAACAACCCAGGGCACTGCACCCACCGAGGCCTGCCCTCGTGGGGTGTACAGGAGCGCTGTCCGGCAGGCTCTGCAAAGCTGCCCACATTTGAAACCTGCATGGGCAACTGAGTCAACATTCGGGTGCCTCAGTTTCCCCAGATACCTACTCCAAGCGGTTGTAAAGATTAAATTCGATAATGCATATAAATATGAGCTAAATACCAGCCCGTCCTTCTCTTCCTCTCAGCCCCAACTGACCCTCCGTGAGGGTGGCCGGTGCCCCTCTACAGGGCAGGGTGCTGCGCGCCCACCGGGAGCCCGAGAGCCCTTCCGTGCCCAGCATCTGCACTCTGGCTTCTCTCTGGGAGGGGAGGAGCCCCGGGCCAGCCCAGCAGGGCAGCCGCTGACCACAGTTATTAATATGGAAGCTCCATCTTGTTCAGGTGTCGAATGTGGCTTAAAGATGTCCTTTACCGAGGACCTTCATCCGTGAGGTTGCTTCCCGGGACGGTAAGAAACACAGAGCGCCCCTCCTGCTGGTACTTACAAACCAGCCAGTCCACAGAGCTGACCCGTCTCCTGCCTTCAGGCGACCGGAGCTACCAGAAGGGCTGCGTGTTTCCCACCTGGACCTGGCCAAGCTGGGAGGGTGCCGGTACTCACGCTGGATGTCGATGGTGACTGAGGTCTCCTTCCCTCCAGGGATGGCTTTGTTGGTGGCACGGCACACGATGCTCTGCCCGTTCTCCACGTCGCCGGGGGAGAGGAAGAGGGTGCTGACGATGCTCTCTCGCTTGCCATCCCGGAGCAGTGTCTGGGCGGGCAGGGGGAGAAGGGACAGAAAGCTCCTGTCACTCGGCTGTGATGGCTGGATGGGTCACGGAGGACAAGCCCCAGCTCAGAGACAAGAAGGTAGAGTCATGGGTGGAGGAAGGGAGTCTGCCCAGGAGTCACAGGGGCCAGTCTCGGGGGTAGCCCTGGCTTGCTGGCCTGGCCGAGTGCTCGGCTGTGGAAGGAAAATGAACTGAAAAGCCCCATCATGTGTGGAGTCAGCCTGCACTTGCGTGCTTAAGTACAGGGGACACCAGGCTGGGCTCAAGGGAAACAAAGCTTCAGGAGGTCCCTGGTAGCAACGACCTCGCACCTGCCCTGCCCCTGCTGTCTGGGCAAGCCTTGGGGTCTGCAGAGGCAAGGAGACGGTTTGCAACAGCAAGGAGCAGCAGCAGTGTGCAGGGGGTGCAGGTTTGGGCGCAGGGGTCAGGACAGGCTGGGTGGGACGTGGCAGAATCAATGCACGCTGACCTGTTGATTATTTACCTATAGAAATCCTTTCAACTTTTCAAAGCATGTTGCACCCGGACCTCGTTAGAGCCAGAGGCAGCACAGACGCCATTACCTTCCACTGACCAGGTGAGGGAAGGGTGAGGTGGGGAGGGGCTATGGAGCTGGACCCAACTCGCGCTTCCAGTTGGTGGTGAGATAAGTACAAGGGTCCTGCAGTGGGGTGAATAATGTCCTCCCAAATTCTTGTCTACCTGGAACCTCAGAATATGGCCTTATTTGGAAGTAGGGTCTTTGCAGACTAGTTGAGAAGGTAGTAATTAGTTAAGCATCTCTAGATGAGACCATCCTGGATTTAGAGTGCTGACTTTAAATCCAACGACTGTGTCCTTTTAAGAAGAGGAGAAGACTCAGCGAGATGCAGGGGAGAAGGCCCTGGGGGGAAGGAGGCAGAGACGGCAGTGACACACCCCAAGCCAAGGAATGCCAGGAGCCGCCAGGAGCTGGAAGAGGCAGGAAGGATCTAGCTTTGTTTCAGACTTGGCCCTGCAACCGTGAGCTTCGAGAACGTGAATTTCTGTTGTTTTAAGCACGAAGCTGTGGTCCTTCATTATGGCAGCCTTAGGAAAGTAACACAAGTACTAGAGCCACTGGTGTCCTGTCTTCCCCAGGCCCCGGTGTCACTCTGTAGCCCCTCTTCCCTCCCGTCCCCCTTTCCAGTCCCCCCCAATCACTGGGGCCCACTAGGCGAGGCACGCTGCCGGAGCTGTGCTGGGTGGGGGTGGGGAGCCGGAGCTGTGCTGGGTGGGGGTGGGGACTGGAGTCTGTCCGGTACTCAGAGACTCCTGGTCCCAGGAGGGGACAACACTCCCTCCAGGGAAGGGTGCCGGATGCTGTCCTTTGCCGTCTCAGCTTTGCCCAGACTGCAGTCCCTCAAACCTCCCGTGCAGCAGCAATGGCATCGTCCCTAATTCTCACAAGGGCCCTGGAAGGGAGGGAACACTATCTCTACTCAGCAAAAGAGAAAACTGAGTTCTAAGTGAGTTGGGAACTTGCTGGGTGGAGCTAGGATTTGAACTGAAGAATGGGTGAGCCCCGAGCCACGACCCTCTGCCCCCGCCCCTGGAGATGCTGGAGGGTGGGTATGACTGCCTCGGCCCTACAGGCAGGAACAGCTGGGGCGATGACGTAGCCTCCAAGTCACTGAGCCTGTTAGCAGCAACATGTAGGCTGCTGGAACCTTCCTGGGTCCTCAGTTAAATGTGGGCAAGCCCTGTGGCCTCAGAAGAACAGGGCCCGAGCCTCTCTCCAGAGGGCACACCCTGCTTTAGGCACAGCTTAAAATTCTAGAGACAGCCACAGAGCAGGAAATAAAATTTCTGGTTCAAGCTGTTTGTTCCACCTAATTACAGAAAAAGGGAGATGTGTTCATTAAACAAGGCAAGAGCCAGGAGGAGGCAAGCGCCCCGCGCCACTCCCCCGGGGAGGCCCATGAGCTGGGGGACCCAGACACCCACCCAGCCTGCAGGGGTGAGAAGCACTGGGCGGGTCGGGGTGTGGGGGGCAGTCTGCACCCTCATTTTTTCTTCCCCTTATTCCTTTCTGATCTCATCTCTCCTTTCTTTCTCTTTTCTCTTGCTTCATTCCTTTTGTACAAATCTCCCCCATCGTCACTTTTCTCATATGCAAATGGAGCCTTTGGACTTGGCGGCCTTGAAGGCACTGTTCCCACTGTCCCAACCTGTGGATCCTGCCCTCCCAGCGCGCCCACCCTCCCTCTCTCCCCTTCACTGAGGTGGCCCTGGGGACAGGCCGTGGGCACTGTGCTGGGTCCTGCTCCAGAGCCCGTCATCAGCATGCAAAGCAGCGCTGGGAGGGAAGTAGGCTAGTAATGGCAGGCCACCAACTCCAAGGCCTCCGTCCAGCTGGGTGGGCACTAATGTGCTGCCAGACCCCAGCCTCTGGCCTCCCGGGCTGCCCGTGTGGCTGTGGTGGTGGCTCCCGCGGGTCCATGAAGACCCGGCCCCCGTGAGTGCAGACGTGGGCCAGGGCCGGGCGCATGTGCGGCATGTGCGTCCTGTGTGGGGCACAAGCCTCTGCAGGTGGGTTCCCACCCACCCCTCACCTGTCCTGCCTGTGGGTGCTCACGGCCCTCTGCCCACTGACTGCCTCCGAGGAGCTTTCTGGACTGCCCCAGTGCCTGCGGGGCCCCGGCTCCCCGCTGAGCTCTGCCTGCTCCAGGGCTGTGCACCCCCCATTGCCCCACCACTAAGGGACCTGGTGTCTGTCTCTCTGGTTTTCCAGCAGCGGCTTGGGAGGCTGGGCACAGTGTACCCTGGGTGCAGCTGTCCAGTGTGGGCGGTGGTAGCCACTCCACTCTTTCCAAAGACCCCAGGACTCCGGTGGGCAGTGGAGAGCCAGGCTGAGCCCTCAGAGGTGGGACTGCAGTGGGTGGGTGCCCGGCCCAGCGCTAACCATGGCATGCTCACGATATACAAACAGCCGGCCAGGCCTTGAGCAGCCACTGCCTGGCAACCAGGCCTGTCTGTTCTCCTGGGTCCCCTTCACCTCCCCCACCTGCTGGGTCTTCTTTTGTTTAATCATCACTCTGCTTCTCCCTTTTATAACTGCTTGGGGATCCATGTGGGCCTGCTGTCACCTGAATTGAACACGGGAGGTGGTGCTGGGTGGGCTGCAGCCAGCCCTGTGGGCAGGTGGCCGCCTGAAGCTGAGTACGCAGAGAGGTAGGGTTGGGGGCAAAGGGCTCCAAGGTAGACACGGACAGGAAAGTGACCTTCCCTACCTGGGAAGGAGTGGGTGGGGCAGGCAGCCGGCTTCCGGGAAAGAGTGCTCTGTGGGCCCAGCCCACACCCTCTTCTCTCCCCGTTCCTAACCTCTCCTTCCTTCACTGGGTTGTGGACTCGTGGGCCTTCCAGATGAATGCCACGTGGCCCCCATTCTGGTGCCAGGCCGAGAGATGCAAGAGGAACAGAGGAGGAGCCCACTGGCCCCAGATGGCCCGGGGCCAGGTGTCTGGGAAGAGGTCTGGAGAGAGGCCCGCAGCGTGGCCCACGCCAGCACCCGGCAGTTAGCTGCAGCGTCTCCAGCCTGTGCTGGTGGAGGCCGGCCGTGGGGAGGGCCTAGGTCCCCCGGACGGGGCGCCTCCCCTGCTGGACAAAGGCGGAGTAGCCGAGAGAAGGGCCGACTAGAAACGTGGAGACTGAGACCAGGGCCCTTGTTAGTGCAATGGCAGTGTGGCCTCTGGGGCTGGGGAACTGCGGTTCCCTTGCGGGAAGGGAGCCACCAGTAATAGCAGCAAACCCCACGCCCCGCTCCTTACCAGGTAACTTCCGTGCATGATTCCTTCTAAGTCACACACTTAACAGGTGCCATGACTAGTATCATCCCATTTAGCAGCTGGGGAAACTGAGGCAGAGAAGCTGCGTCACCGTAACATGTGATGGAGCCCAGGCTTGAACCCGGGTCTCTGGGACCACATGGCCTGCCTGCTGTGACACTGACGTTCTGTCTAGGAGGTGCGGGTGGCCAGGTGACGATGCAGCGGGGCAGCCGTCGCTCCCAGCAGCGGTGCTCGTCTGCCAGACCTGCGTCTCCCCCACCCTCCCAACCAGCCTTGGAACGTGGGCTGCTGTCGCTCCCCTGGTGCGGATGGGGGTGCAGACGCCCCGCAAGGTCAGCTCACAGCAGGAAGGCGGCGGCACCTGGATTCCATTCTGGCCGCCCAGGTGCGGAGCCCACAGGTGTAACCAGCCACGTGGCAGATGACGGACGGGGAGGGCTTCAGCCCCCAGGGCTGCCAGGGCTGCCCGCGGGGCCTCTCCTGCGGCTGCGGGCCTGGGCGCCTGCTCCACTGCGTGTGCACTGGCGTGTGCTCTCCCCCCCCCCCCCGTGTCTCTCTCTGTGCCCTTCCTCACGCACGTCCCGGCCTTGGCTGTGACAACGGCCTGGGCGGGGCCCCTGGGAGGGGCAGTGGGAGGGTGGCTCTGACAGCCCCTCCAGCCTGCCCCACGGGAGCCCCCTGCATTGCCCACCCTTCTCGGCACGGTCTGGGCTGAAGACCTGTAGCTTGTCAGAGCTGAAGGAACCTTTCCAAAGTGTCTGATCCAAAGCCTGCATTTTGCAGATGAGGAAACTGAGGCACAGGGAGTGAGTTGCCTGTGGTTACGCAGAGTGGGATCTGGAGCCCAGGCCCCCAGGTGCCAGGGCTGCCCTTCCCCGTGCAGCGCCAGGAGCAGGGGCGGTGGGCAGGGGGATGGCGGGCAGGGGACGGCTGACAGGGGACGGCGGGCAGGGGACGGCGGGCAGGGGGACGGCGGGCAGGGGACGGCGGGCAGGGGCGGTGGGCAGGGGGGCGGCGGGCAGGGGACGGCGGGCAGGGGACGGCGGCCCCAGCTGCCCTGCTCTCCAGTAGCACCGGGCCAGCCTCTCCAAGAGACCGTCACAGCACGGAGGAGGATGACATGCTGGGCTCAAGGTGTGCCTGGACAGGTCCGGCGGGGTGACCCTGGCCTCTCTCCTCACCAGATGGGTGTGTCCCCTGCGGGACGTAAACCCTGGCAGGGGCCAGGCTGGCCCAACCTCAGGGAGAGACCGGACACGCACCCAGGCTGGAAGGAGCACCCTTTCTTTCCCTCTCATCATCCTCTGGGTGATCCATTCCCTGTGTCGTAGTTTTGTATCTCATGATGCTGCAGGGCGGCTCCAGCCCAGGACACTAGTGGGGACTCGTCCCCCGACAGGCAGCCTCCCCCATGGACTTGTGGCTGAGGGAAGGCGTTTGTCCTGGTTTTGGCACCAGGCGCTGGGCTGACCCCTTGGCAGGATGGTCAGTTTGGGCAGGAAGGATGCACCCTCCGAGCAGGGCGGGCTTGCCTCACATCCTCCACCGACGGCGAGGGCCCAGCTGACCTTAGCAAAGCCCAAAAAGTGGTGCCGGGGTGGGCTGGGCCTGGGGAGCGGCCGGGTACCCTCCACCCTGTGAGGCCGAGGAGGGCCTCAGAGCTGAGGAAAGCTGAGGTTTGGTGGTGAGAGCCCCAAACCCTTGCCCTGGCCTTGCACAGCCTCTGGGTGGTGCCCTGGGGGCTGTCGGCACTGCCCACCCCTCCAAGGCTGCGCTGGGAGGGGCCCAGGGCAGGGCAGAGGCCTGGGCCTCGGAGCGCACGGCCCACTTGGGCACTGCCCTGTCCGCCCTCCATCTTCCATCTGCAGACGGAAGAGGTTGGCCCGGCCGTCCTGCAAGGTCCTGTTCATCCTCAAGGCTCTGTGGCGTGCAGCCCCATCTGGGACTCTGGGCACAGTCTCCTGGAGTAGGTTTTGGTGGGGCTGTTTCAAAATGCACCCAGGGTTTTGTTTTTCTTCAGGTATGGTGAGGCTGACAGGTGAGGAGCGACTGCCATAGGGAGAGTTTGTTACGCACGGTTCCCAAGAGGCAGGGACATGCCACTCACACAGGGCCTCACTGACGCCGGGGCCTGATAAAAGGAGGCTGTGGGGGCCTGGATCTGTTGGTCTGCACATCAAAGGCACGGCTGGAGGCCAGGCGCTCGCTCTCTCTAGGAATTAGCGAGCCCTGGTCTCTCCCTGAGTCTACGAGGCCTCAAGATGTCAAAGCATCGTAAAATACAGAAAATAAAAAACACGATTAATATTGGGGCCAGTCCAGGGCACTTCCAGGGAGAGAAAAGCACTCCTGTTGGTAGACACAGTAGGGACAGGGCCGGGTGTGGGCTTCTGGGCTGGATTTCAGCCCTCCCCGGCCCCCGAGCCAGGCGCCTTGGACAGCGCAGAACACACAGCCTGCCCTGGCAGTCCTGGCACGGTGCCGCATTTAGCGAATATTAATGAAAATAAAGCAGGGCCAGTTCAACTTGAATTTCAGATAAACAATAAATAATTTTTTAGTATACCTTTGGCCCAAAAGTATGTCCCACGCAATATTTGGAACATATTTATACTAAAAAGTTATTATATTTATTGTTTTTCTGAAATTCAGATTTAACTGGGCATCTATCTTAGCCCACTTGGACTACTGTAACAAAATACCATAAACTGGGTGGCTTGGAAACCACAGGAATTTGTTTCTCGACATTCTGGAGGCTGGGCAGTACCGGACCAAGGCAGATTTGGTGTCTGGGCCATAGAGGGCGCTCTCCTCACTGTGTCCTCCCGTGTGGGAAGGTCCCCGCGGCTCTTCCCTAAGGGCGCAACTCCCACCCAAGAGGACTCCAGCCCCTGCCGCAACCGCCTCCTGTGACCTTAGGAATTCTGGGGGACACAAACATTCCGACCCCGACAGCATCCTATATTTTACCTGGCAACCCTAGGCCCTGGCTACTTGTACCCCGAGTCTCCTCTTCAGACCACGCCGATCCTTAGGGCCCTCACCGAGCCCAGCGGTGACCCTGGGGGTCGGGGGAGAACTGGGCAGAGAGGCAGAAACGGTCAAAGGAGGGACACACATACAGAGGCGGAGGACAGCCGCAGCGGGAGGAGAACGAGAAGGTGCAGAGAAACAAAGTGACAGCCACGGGCAGGGGCAAGGAGAGCCGGCTCCCTCCCCGCCCGGCCTCTGCAGAGGCCTCACCTTGGAGTAGGTGGCTCCGTTGATGACTTCTCCCTTTCGCAGCCAGACGATGGAGGCCGCAGGCTTGGCGTTGTCCGCGTGGCAGGTGAGGTTGAGGGGGTCCCCCGCCCGCAGGCTGATCACCGGCCCCCCCAGTATGATGGGGTCATCGGGTGGCACTGCGAGAGAGGAGCAGAGAGGTCGGGCGGAGCTCCCCCAGCCCCCAGGCAGGGATAGTGGGCTGGGCTGGGAGGAGACAAACGGTAATTATCAAACTTTACTAAAGTGAGTAATCCGGGGTATTGTGACAAACAGTAGCAGCACAGCAGCGGCCATCCCTGACGTGGGCACCACATGCTCCCTGGGGAGGAAGGGCCTGTGCATCGCCCAGTCCCTGCTCGCCGTGCACGGGGGCACGGGCCAGGCGTCACCAGCCCCTGAGCTCCGTGCCCAGACAATGCCTGTGCTTTCTTTTAAACTTCTTTATGCTTTGAACAAAGCACTACATCTGTTGTCTGATTTAATCCTCACAGCAATCTTTCAAAGCAAACATTATTATCATCCCAGTTACACAGATCTGGAAACCGAGGCCCAGCAGGATCAAGTGACTTGCTCAAGGTCACATGGAGAACGGGTGGCAGAGCCAGGCCCCTGACTGGAGTGCCAGGCCAGCCCTCCCTGGCAGGGGCAGGGGACAGGGCCACCCTTTAAGGTGGAGACTGTGCTTCAGAGGGCCGTGCACCCGCTGGCGTCTCCAGGGCCGCTCCGGCCCCTCATCCCGGAGTCAGAACAAGGCTTTCCTGGCCTGGTTCTCCCACTAGGTTGTGCGGTGTGGTCGGCAACTTGGAGGCAAGGGGTGTCCACAGCAGGACGTGGCCGACGCAGTGCCCCACCCTGTGCCTAGTGGAAGCTCCACAGACGTCTGCGGGCTCCAGGGAGCCACCCTTTTGATCCTCACAGCCCACGGGCTGCAGGACTGGCATTTAGGATGGCGGGGGTCACTGTTTGGGGAAGAGGCCCAGAGAAGTGGAGTGACTTGTCCAGGGACACACAGCCTCTTCTGGCGTTCATGCTCATAGACACAGTGAGGGTCTCAGGCCCCTGCTGCTCCCTGGGCAAGCCACAGAAGGGGCAGGGCTCCCTGGAGACCACCTGTTTCTCTTTCCCTGGGGGGCTGGGCCACCCAGCTCTGGAGGCTGAGAGGGGCTCTGGGCCTCCGGACACACTAGAGGCCTGAGCTGTGTGTGTGCTCAGTGAATGGCAGAAGGACAACTGGGTGCCTGGGGCTTGGGGACCTGGCACAAAGGGTCTTCTTTGCTTGCTTGCCAGAGAAAGCCGAGCCTTCCACCCAGGCCCTGGGCTCAAGCTTCTGTGCTCCAGGCTCGTGGGCTGCAGCAGCTCAGAGCTGGAGATTGGGCTCCGGTGGTCCTGACAGAGCAGACTCTGCCTTCCAACCTCAGCCTGCAGGGCAGCTCCCAGACCTGCCTGGCTTCTCTCCCCGTCCAGGGAACCTCCCCATCAGCCCCTCTCCCAGTCCATTCCGGCTTCTCTGCCAGCTCCAGGAGGGGCAGGAGCATCCCCGGGGCCAGGGAAGTACCCAAAGCAGCAAACCTTCAGACTAAGGGCCTTGTGTCCTCCTTTCCTGCCCAGGGCTTGTGGGAAGCTGTCACTGACCCCAGGGGCAGCAGTCCTGGACTCTCCCAGGGTCCGGGCCCAGGGAGGGTCGGCCTCATCCAGCTCTGCCTGCCCCTCTGCTCTTAAGCCCTGGGCTCTGCAGGGTGCCCTGGCGCTGCCAGGAGGGAGGAAGCAGTGTGGGGAGGAAGATGCCCCCCTTCCCACACTCTCTCATTAGTGCCCTTTGGCCCCTTGGGGTGGGCATGGCCAGAGCGCACAGGGAGGCTATGAGGGCTTGCCGTGGAGGGGCTGTGACTAGCTGCTGCTGCGGGCAATTTTATGCCCACTCGGTGGGCGGGGGCCTTCCAGCAGGCAGAGCTGGGGCTGGGGGAGAAGAGGCCAGCTTCACCCTCCGCCAGGCTGGGGCTCCTGCCCCTTCCTTCTGCGGGGGCAGCTTCGCCCAGCTCGATGCCCAGGACGGAGTCCTGCCTCAGCCTCCCCAGTGATGAGCCCTGCGGTGTGGGACCGTGGCAAGTCCCTGGAGCAGAGGGCGAAGAAGGAAGACGGCCACTTCTCCCGTGTTAGTTTCCTCAGGTATAAAATGTGAAAGCACACAGAGGATCTGGAAAGTTCCCCCAGTGCTGGCATTGTTGCGTCTAAGACAGGGGCTCAACACCTTGACTGTGCATCAAACTCTTCTGTGGAGGTTTTCGAAATCCCGTGGCCAGGCCGCGACCAACCAACTAAATCCCAGTGTCTGGAGGCAGAGGCGGGCCCCAAGCTCCCCAGGGGGTCCTAATGCGTGACCAAGTTTGAGAACCAACCGTCTCTGGGCTCTCTGCTCAGGTGGGTGGAAGCACCGGCCTCTGAGCCTGGGGCGAGGCCCAGCCCTTCCTTCTTGCTCTGCCCACGCTGTTTGTGGAAGGTGGAAGTAGGGGGAGCGCAGATGAGGGAGGCAGGGGTGGGGCTGTGTTGCGGAAGGGTCAGGCACACACAGCTGCACACACACGTCCACCCTACGAATGGGCCCCGAGTGCACCCATCACGCCGGGTATCCACGCAGCCATGCGTCACGGATCGGCCTGCGCCTCACTCGCCCGCTGGGGGTGGGGCCGGGGTGGGGGGTGAGGAGGGGATGTTGGGGCCAGAGGCTGGATGGCAATCAAGTCACGCGCAGCTGTAGCCGGCAGGCCGGGCTCCTTCCCTCCCCTTCAGACTGGCCGGAGGCGGGAGATGTGTTCTTCATACACACCTCGCAGGAGCGGTTATTCTCCGGAACCGCCACAGAGTTTGTTCTCCTAGTTTTTAATCACAAGGAAGGTGGAAGCATTAGTCTCTTTGTGATTAATCCGGAGATAAAAATAGTTGATTGTTTCGGTGCTGTGCTTGTTGTCAGTCAGGGAAAAAACTGCGGTAACTGGTGGGGGACTGCGGCCTGGGGAGGCCTGAGTGGGTCCGCAGCCCGGGCTGGCGAGGGAGGGAGACTGCGGCTCCCAGCTGGCTCCCTGGGTGCTGGCTGCGGAAGGAACGTGTCCTCCGGATGAGGACGCCACAGTCCCAGCCACCGCTGGCTCTTCGCAGTTTACTCTCACTGGCCAGGATCTGGGCAGGCAGCTGGGGCCTCCTTGCCGCCCTGCCCCTGCCTGGCACAAGCCCTGCAGACCGTCCACACCCGGGTGGGCAACGTGGGGCACCGTCCCTTTCCCTGTGTGTGGGAGGAGCCCCCTGAGGACTTTCCCCAGCTCTGCTGCCCAGGGCAAGGGGGTCTCCTGTGGAGAGGTGGGGCCGCAGATGTCACGCAGTCCAGTTCTGCATGGACAGCGAAGGCAGCTGAGGCTGACCCAGAGTTCCCAGTGAGTGAGGGCAGAGAAGGGTGAGAGTGGGCTTGGGAAGGGCGTCTTGGCTACAGCCGGGAGGCAGAACTTTCGGCTGTTTCTCCTCAGCCTGCACCTGAAGGTCGTGCAGAGCCACCACCCAAGCCCACAGCTGTCTCTAAGAAGTGCTCCCATGAAGGCCTTGGACTTCTGGGCCAGCACACATTGCTACGGGCAACCACCTGACTGTCCTTCCCACGAGACATCAGCTGGAGGGTCACGTGGGGCTGGGGTCTGAGGGCTTCTGTCCATTGTGGAATCGCTCGTCCCCTCCCTGCCCTCTGCCCAGCGATGCTACGGCATCGAGCTCATTTGACTGGCTGGTCGTGGCCTGCCAGGTGGGCCAGCTGCGTCCGAGCAGCCTGGGAAAGCTCTCCCGGCCAGACGGGGCAGCGCGCTGGGGGCTTCCCCCGGAGTCCACTCGGGTACCCCAGTGGGCCCCTGGCTGGGCCTCCAGAGATTGCTCCGACGCTGCGTCGGGTCTCTGCAGAGGGCGACGGGGCCCGGCTGCCGTTGTGGGTGAGCTGGGCCACCCTCCCGCCCAGACAGCACAGTGAGAGCCTCTCAGATGCACAGCCCTGGACAGCAGGACTGCGTCCCCTTCAGCTAATACAGCCGCGTCCCTCTGCGTCCCTGCCCTGCCTCGAGCAACAGAAAGGCTCACTGGACAGTGCGAGGACCTTGGTCCCTCCGCTGCTCCCTGCTCCCTGCGCTGCCTCCTGCGGTCGGCGAGAGAAAGGGCCCGAGCGCCCAGGTGTGCTGGCCCTGGAGTCAGAGGCCCTCCTTTCAGAGCGGGGCCCTTTGCAGGCGCCGTTTCTTCAGCTCGGAGCACTGGCGTCTGCTCCCCTTCTTCTCCTGGGTCACTGCGCCCCTTTGACACTTCGCTAAGTGTCCTTCCAGAATCTGCCGGTTGGGCCAGGTACACAGACTTCCGTCTATGACCCCATAGCATCCGGGACACCCTCCTGCCTCAGGATCTAACGCGTCCTACGGAAGCGTCTGTGCGTTGGTTCCCTGGTTGGCGATTTCCTTTGTCCCGAGCCGTCACTGGCAGGGTGCCTGCCGCATAGCGCACAGGGTGCCTGCTGAGCTGAGCTTGGCCTGAGTCCATCCAGGGGTGGGAACCTGCGGCCCTGGGGCCACATGGGACCTTCTGGATCCCTGAGTGCGGCCTTTTGGCTGAATGAATCCCAATTTCACAGAACAAATCCTTTCAGTTCCCTTGGGTCCTGTGGATTCCGCTGAGGGGCTGCACTTGGGGATCTGGAGGCCACACGTGTGAAGAGCACTGTGCCACGAGCCTCTTGTTTTATTCTCAATATCCTTTGAAGCAGGAACTATTAGGATGTCCATTTTCTAAGTTAGGATGCCGGCTCAGAGAGGGCGCGATCCTAGGCTAAGATCACACAGCCACAGTGGTGGAGCTGGAAGTTAGACTCAGGTTTGTTTGAGCCTATGATACGGAATACTAGGGTCAGAGCGGCTCACAGACCCCCCCCTCGGGGGCCCTCCGTCACCTCCTGCCCTCCGTCTCCTCCTGCCCTCCGTCTCCTCCTGCCCTCCATCACCTCCTGCCCTCGGTCACCACCTGCCCTCCGTCACCTCAAGCCCTCCGTCACCGCCTGCCCTCCGTCTCCTCCTGCCCTCCGTCTCCTCCTGCCCTCCATCACCTCCTGCCCTCGGTCACCGCCTGCCCTCCGTCACCTCCTGCCCTTCGTCACCGCCTGCCCTCCGTCACCTCCTGCCCTCCGTCACCACCTGCCCTCGGTCACCGCCTGCCCTCCGTCACCTCAAGCCCTCGGTCACCGCCTGCCCTCCGTCACCTCCTGCCCTCCGTCTCCTCCTGCCCTCGGTCACCGCCTGCCCTCCGTCACCTCAAGCCCTCGGTCACCGCCTGCCCTCGGTCACCTCCTGCCCTCCGTCACCGCCTGCCCTCCGTCACCTCCTGCCCTCCGTCACCTCCTGCCCTCCGTCACCTACTGCCCTCGGTCACGCCTGCCCTCCGTCACCTCAAGCCCTCGGTCACCGCCTGCCCTCCGTCACCGCCTGCCCTCCGTCACCTCCTGCCCTCCGTCACCGTCTGCCCTCCGTCACCTCCTGCCCTCCGTCACCGCCTCCCTCGGTCACCTCCTGCCCTCCGTCACCTCCTGCCCACCGTCACCTCCTGCCCTCCGTCACCTCCTGCCCTCCGTCACCGCCTCCCTCGGTCACCTCCTGCCCTCCGTCACCTCCTGCACTCCGTCACCTCCGGCCCTCCGTCACCGCCTCCCTCGGTCACCTCCTGCCCTCTGTCACCTCCTGCCCACCGTCACCTCCTGCCCTCCGTCACCTCCTGCCCTCCGTCCCGTCCTGCCCGCGGTCACCTCCTGCCCTCTGTCACCTCCTGCCCTCCGTCACCGCCTCCCTCGGTCACCTCCTGCCCTCCGTCACCGCCTGCCCTCCGTCACCGCCTGCCCTCCGTCACCTCCTGCCCTCCGTCACCGCCTCCCTCGGTCACCTCCTGCCCTCCGTCACCTCCTGCCCTCCGTCACCCCCTCCCTCGGTCACCTCCTGCCCTTTCGTCACCCCCTGCCCTCAGTCACCTCCTGCCCTTTGGTCACCTCCTGCCCTCTGTCTCCTCCTGCCCTCCGTCTCCTCCTGCCCTCCGTCACCGCCTCCCTCGGTCACCTCCTGCCCTCCGTCACCTCCTGCCCTCCGTCACCGGCTGCCCTCGGTCACCGCCTGCCCTCCGTCACCTCCTGCCCTCCGTCTCCTCCTGCCCTCCGTCACCTCCTGCCCTCCGTCACCTCCTGCCCTCGGTCACGCCTGCCCTCCGTCACCTCAAGCCCTCGGTCACCGCCTGCCCTCCGTCACCTCCTGCCCTCCGTCACCTCCTGCCCTCCGTCACCGCCTGCCCTCCGTCACCTCCTGCCCTCCGTCACCGTCTGCCCTCCGTCACCTCCTGCCCTCTGTCACCTCGTGCCCTCCGTCACCGCCTCCCTCGGTCACCTCCTGCCCTCCGTCACCTCCTGCCCACCGTCACCTCCTGCCCTCCATCACCTCCTGCCCTCCGTTACCGCCTCCCTCGGTCACCTCCTGCCCTCCGTCACCTCCTGCCCTCTGTCACCTCCGGCCCTCCGTCACCACCTCCCTCGGTCACCTCCTGCCCTCCGTCACCTCCTGCCCACCGTCACCTCCTGCCCTCCGTCACCTCCTGCCCTCCGTCCCGTCCTGCCTGCGGTCACCTCCTGCCCTCCGTCACCTCCTGCCCTCCGTCACCGCCTCCCTCGGTCACCTCCTGCCCTCCGTCACCGCCTGCCCTCCGTCACCTCCTGCCCTCCGTCACCGCCTGCCCTCCGTCACCTCCTGCCCTCCGTCACCGCCTGCCCTCCGTCACCTCCTGCCCTCCGTCACCTCCTGCCCTCCGTCACCGCCTGCCCTCCGTCACCTCCTGCCCTCCGTCACCGCCTGCCCTCCATCACCGCCTACCCTCGGTCACCGCCTGCCCTCCGTCACCTCCTGCCCTCCATCACCGCCTGCCCTCCGACACCTCCTGCCCTTTGGTCACCTCCTTCCCTCCGTCACCTACTGCCCTCCGTCACCTCCTGCACTCGGTCACCTCCTGCCCTTTGGTCACCTCCTGCTCTCCGTCACCTCCTGCCCTCCGTCACCTCCTGCCTTCCGGGACCGCCTGCCTTCCATCACCTCCTGCCCTTCATCACCTCCTGCCCTTTGGTCACCTCCTGCCCTCGCTCACCTCCTGCCCTTTGGTCACCTCCTGCCCTCAGTCACCTCCTGCCCTTTGGTCACCTCCTGCACTCGGTCACCTCCTGCCTTCCATCACCTCCTGCCCTTTGGTCACCTCCTGCCCTCGGTCACCTCCTGCCCTATGGTCACCTCCTGCCCTCGGTCACCTCCTGCCCTTTGGTCACCTCCTGCCCTCGGTCACCTCCTTCCCTTTGGTCACCTCCTGCCATCGGTCACCTCCTGCCCTTTGGTCACCTCCTGCACTCGGTCACCTCCTGCCCTTTGGTCACCTCCTGCCCTCCGTCACCTCCTGCCCTCGGTCACCGCCTGCCCTCCGTCACCTCCTGCCCTCCGTCACCGCCTGCCCTCCGTCACATCCTGCCCTCCGTCACCTCCTGCCCTCCGTCACCGCCTCCCTCGGTCACCTCCTGCCCTCCGTCGCCTCCTGCCCTCGGTGACCTCCTGCCCTCCGTCACCGCCTCCCTCGGTCACCTCCTGCCCTCCGTCACCTCCTGCCCTCCGTCACCTCCTGCCATCGGTCACCGCCTGCCCTCCGTCACCTCCTGCCCTCCGTCACCGCCTGCCCTCCGTCACCTCCTGCCCTCCGTCACCACCTGCCCTCCGTCACCGCCTGCCCTCCGTCACCGCCTCCCTCGGTCACCTCCTGCCCTTTGGTCACCTCCTGCCCTCGGTCACCTCCTGCCCTTTGGTCACCTCCTGCCCTCCATCTCCTCCTGCCCTCTGTCACCCGCCTCCCTCGGTCACCTCCTGCCCTCCGTCACCTCCTGCCCTCCGTCACCGCCTGCCCTCCGTCACCTCCTGCCCTCCGTCACCTCCTGCCCTCGTTCACCTCCTGCCCTTTGGTCACCTCCTGCCCTCGGTCACCTCCTGCCCTTTTGTCACCTCCTGCCCTTTGTCACCTCCTGCCCTCCGTCACATCCTGCCCACGGTCACCTCCTGCCCTTTGGTCACCTCCTGCCCTTTGGTCACCTCCTGCCCTCCGTCACCTCCTGCCCTCCGTCACCTCCTGCCCTCGGTCACCGCCTGCCCTCCGTCACCTCAAGCCCTCGGTCACCGCCTGCCCTTCGTCACCTCCTGCCCTCCGTCTCCTCCTGCCCTCGGTCACCGCCTGCCCTCCGTCACCTCCTGCCCTCCCTCACCGCCTGCCCTCCGTCACCTCCTGCCCTCCGTCTCCTCCTGCCCTCCGTCACCTCCTGGCCTCCGTCACCTCCTGCCCTCGGTCACGCCTGCCCTCCGTCACCTCAAGCCCTCGGTCACCGCCTGCCCTCCGTCACCTCCTGCCCTCCGTCACCTCCTGCCCTCCGTCACCGCCTGCCCTCCGTCACCTCCTGCCCTCCGTCACCGTCTGCCCTCCGTCACCTCCTGCCCTAGGTCACCGCCTGCCCTCCGTCACCTCCGGCCCTCCGTCTCCTCCTGCCCGCGGTCACCTCCTGCCCTCTGTCACCGCCTGCCCTCTGTCCCGTCCTGGCCTCGGTCACCTCCTGCCCTCCGTCACCTCCTGCCCTCCGTCACCGCCTGCCCTCCGTCACCTCCTGCTCTCCGTCACCGCCTGCCCTCCGTCACCTCCTGCCCTTTGGTCACCTCCTGTCCTCCGTCACCTCCTGCCATCCGTCACCTCCTGCACTCGGTCACCTCCTGCCCTTTGGTCACCTCCTGCCCTCCGTCACCGCCTGCCCTCCATCACCTCCTGCCCTCCGTCACCTCCTGCCCTCCGTCACCGCCTGTCCTCCGTCACCTCCTGCCCTCCGTCTCCTCCTGCCCTCCGTCACCTCCTGCCCTCCGTCACCTCAAGCCCTCGGTCACCGCCTGCCCTCCGTCACCTCCTGCCCTCCGTCACCTCCTGCCCTCCGTCACCTCCTGCCCTCCGTCACCGCCTCCCTCGGTCACCTCCTGCCCTTTCGTCACCCCCTGCCCTCGGTCACCTCCTGCCCTTTGGTCACCTCCTGCCCTCTGTCTCCTCCTGCCCTCCGTCTCCTCCTGCCCTCCGTCACCGCCTCCCTCGGTCACCTCCTGCCCTCCGTCACCTCCTGCCCTCCGTCACCTCCTGCCCTCGGTCACCGCCTGCCCTCCGTCACCTCCTGCCCTCGGTCACCGCCTGCCCTCCGTCACCTCCTGCCCTCCGTCACCGCCTGCCCTCAGTCACCGCCTGTCCTCCGTCACCGCCTGCCCTCCGTCACCTCCTGCCCTCCGTCACCTCCTGCCCTCCGTCACCGCCTGCCCTTCGTCACCTCCTGCCCTCCGTCACCTCCTGCCCTCCGTCACCGCCTGCCCTCGGTCACCTCCTGCCCTTGGTTACCTCCTGCCCTTTGGTCACCTCCTGCCCTCCGTCACCTCCTGTCCTTTGGTCACCTCCTGCCCTCGGTCACCTCCTGTCCTTTAGTCACCTCCTGCACTCGGTCACCGCCTGCCCTCCGTCACCTCCTGCCCTCCGTCACTGCCTCCCTCGGTCGCCTCCTGTCCTCCGTCACCTCCTGCCCTCCATCACCGCCTACCCTCGGTCACTGCCTGCCCTCGGTCACCTCCTGCCCTCCGTCACCTCCTGCCCTCCGTCACCGCCTGCCCTCGGTAACCGCCTGCTTTCGGTCACCGCCTGCTCTCGGTCACCTCCTGCCCTCGGTCATCTCCTGCCTTCCGTCACCTCCTGCCCTCTGTCACCGCCTGCCCTCCGTCACCTCCTTCCCTCGGTCACCGCCTGCCCTCCGTCACCTCCTGCCCTCGGTCATCGCCTGTTCTCTGCCTGATCCTGTGTTCTGAGCGGCGCCCCCGCCTGTTCGGCATTCAGACCCAGCCGACACTCTCCTTCCCGCCCTCCCCACCCTGAACCTCAGACGGCTCCAGGAAGCACGTCCTGACCTGCCGCTGGTGCTGTGCGCTGTCCGCGCAGGGAATGGGTGGGCGAGGGTGTCGCGGAGCCCTCCTGGCCACTTCTGGGGTCTGCCCTGTTCCCGCTCTGGCCCCTGCGCCCGGGCGCCAGCCTCCTCGCTTGCACAGGTGTGCCCCCTAATGGCCAATGTCAGAACTGCAGGGCAGGGACACAGGAGTGGGTGACGGTGGGGCGGCTGAACATTCACGCGGAAAACCTGTACTGAGTGCCCACTGTGGGCCAGGCCCTTTCCCAAGCACCGGGGACGCCAACCTCCTGCCTGGTGGAGTTTACATGCTAGTGGGAGAGACAGATAATAAACAAATAAACAAATAAATATTATACATAATATAATGCTGGGTGTTGATACGTACTAAGAACAAAATAAAACCTGTGGGGAGCAGATAATCCTAAATTAGCCTCCAGGACTCTCTCCTGGTCTTCTCCCTTCCTCTCTGTCTGTCACTTTTTGTCTTCTTTCCACCCCTTAAATGTTGGTTAGTCTTGCTAGGAATGTCTCATTCTACGCACCGCCCATGGAAAAGCTCGACTTTCATGTGAACTCAGCAACATCTTTTTTATGTTTTTTTTTTTTTTTTTTTGAGACAGAGTCTCGCTTTGTTGCCCAGACTAGAGTGAGTGCCGTGGCGTCAGCCTAGCTCACAGCAACCTCAAACTCCTGGGCTCAAGCGGTCCTCCTGCCTCGGCCTCCCAGAGTGCTGGGATCCCAGGTGTGAGCCACTGTGCCCAGCCTCAACATATTTATGGCTGACAAGTCCCAAGCAAGCATCTCAAGCTCACACTTCTCTCTTGAGCCCCAGAGTCATGATCCAGCTGCCCACAGGCTTCACAGCTCAGCGTGTCTGACACCAAACTCACCATCTCTCTTGCTACACTTGCCCCTCCCTGCATTCCCTGCTTTCGGGAACGGCCCCACCATTCAACTGCCAAGCCAGAGCTCTGAAGTCTTTCTGGATTCCACCCTCCTTCCTCCTGCATTGCTGACCAGCCTGGTTAGTTCTCAGAAGTATCCCTGGGCTTTGTCTCTCTTTCCAGTCCCACCTGTCTTCTCAGCTCAGACGCTCATCATTTCTTGCTTGGATTCTAATAGCTCATCCCCCAGCGCCCCGCAATCCTCCACACTGTTCCAGAGTGATGGTTGCAAAATGTCCGGTCATTCGCCCATCAATTCAATCACACATGCGCCCACCATGGGCTAAACAGCCAGCATTCCTTTGTTTAGAATCCGTCAAAGGCTCTTCACTGCCATCTGAATATTCTCAACTTCTTGGCCTCTGTCAACCTCTTCAGCCTTATTTTTCACCACTTCCTTCCTCAAATCCTTTTTGTGGATAAGAATCACCTGCAATTGTTGGAATAATCACTCTTCCCCAATTGCCCTTGTTTTGCTTGGCTAACCTGAAGTTCAGGCAGCTTGGGTTCAAATCCTGAGTCCTGTGTTTGCTAGCTTGTGGCCACAGGCAAGTTGCTTAGCCTCTCTGTGGCTCAGTTTCCTCATTGTAAAATAGGGAATAAAGTAACAGAACCGGATTCACTGTGCAGTTGTCAGGATGGAGGGGGATGTAATATGGGACAATGAGGGGTCTGAGGTTGGACGTGGTGTGTTTGTCACTGCGTCTCTAGGCCGAGTGGGCTCACTCCCTTGAAAGACAATGGATGGGCAGGGTGGCTGGAGCTTAGAAGTCTGGTGCTCTGTCCCCGTGGGAAAGTAGAGGTCTGTCTCCTCCTGTTCGGGCCCAGCAGCAGCTGGGTGCAGGTCCTTTGCTCCCTGCTTGGCTTGGCTTCCCTTCTCTCCAGCGTCCCAGCATTTTGTGCCCACGAGAGGGAGGCCCTGGCCTGCTCGGGGGTGGCAAGGCACGTGCAGGCCCCACGTGGTGCAGGGATGTGCTCAGCCCGGCTTGCGGCCCCATAGCTTTCGGGTGGTGTATTACACAGCGTCAGGGCTTAGGACACGATACCACAGAATGCGGTCTGCCAAAACATGGCACCTTGGAAATTAAGAAAACAGTGGAAGTGAAAGGTCACCCTCTGACCTTGCTGGGAGAGAGCTGGCCATAACGGAATTCTCTGACCTATCTCCACCGAAAGTAGGTTGCAAAACCCTCTTTCCAGAGGGTCCTGCTCGACACCCACAGGGAGGAAACGCCACACAGGAACTCCAAGAAGAATCTGGAGAGACAGGCCTTGCTCATTCTCCTAGTTTATTCCCATGAGGTCAGACCCCTTTTTGTCCAGTCAAACTTCTACACAACTGCGCATTCTTCATCAAACCTAAGCATAAAAGGACAGTTTCCCCTTGGTCTTCTGGTCTTCGTTTCTGAAAGCTCACACAGAACCATGGTTAAATAAATTTATTTTGCTTTTCTCTCGTTAGTCGGTTTTCTTTGCAGGGGCATCAGCCGCGAACCCTGCGATGCGTGAGGAAAAGGTGTCACATCTCTCCGCTGCAGCAGCCCAGCTATCTGAGGTGCGCAGCGACCCACTGTCTGATTTGCTCCTGCAGCCGCCCCGAGCTCCGGGCCCCGGAGTAAGCTCAGAGCTGGGACCACAGCATTAACTCTGCCTCCACTCCACTCCAACCCTCTGTGCCTCCCTTGGCCAGGGAACTTTCCAGAAGCTCAGTCTCTGCTGCTCACAATGTCCAACGGCTCCCACCGCTCCATGGAAATCCATTCTTCGTCATGGAGGCCATCAAGGTTCTCCACAGTGAGGCCTTCTCTCTCCGGCCCTTCCTCCTGGGTGACTCCTTCTGCAAGAACAGCCTGCCCTTTTAGAACTACGTGCTTTGCTCTGGCTTGTGACGTTCCCGGTGCTGGGAGGCTCCTTGCCCCAAATCTTACCTGCAATCCCCACCTCTCTTCAGTTAGCCCAAGGGCTACTCAGCCTTGTTAACTCTTGGTCACTCTTCCAGACTCAGGCTATTGCCACCTCTCCAGGAAGTCTTTTCTCAGTCTCAGCCCCTGCCTCTCCCAGCTCCAGCCTCTGCACTGCCCACCTCCCTGGGCACGTGCGGCTGTCACCATGTGCTGGCCCCACGGCTGTGAGCTCCTGAGGGCCAGTCCTTGCCAGGCTCAGTACCTGGCTCATCGTGAGCATGTGCTAAATACCTGTTGCTGGTGTCTTGGCCACTCCCGCTGGATCAGAAGCAAGCCCTGCCCGCCCGCCCTTGCTTGTACCTCTCACACTGGCCCTCGCCACGTCTGCGCCACACTGACATGTGCACCTGCTGCCAGGGCAGGAGTCCGGGTGTCTCTCTGCATTCCTCTCACCACCTGGCCTGCGAGCTCGGATGCCGTCACACGCAGATATCCGTAATGCCATGAATGACAGCCAGCAGTGACGTGCGGCCCGCAGTACAGCAAGAACCGTCTGGCTACTCTGCAAACATCACCCAAGTCTCAAAACAACACTGCATAAGACAGATACAATTATGATGCATGTTTTAGATGTGAGAAAACTGAGGCACAGAGTACTTAGGTTACTTGCCCAACATCACATAGTAAGTAGCAGAGTTGGGTATGTACAGGGTTGCCAGATTTAGCAAATGAAAATACAAGATGCCCCATAAATGTGAATTTCAGATAAATACAAGTTTTTAGTGTACGTATGTTTGCCTAAAATTCATATTTAATGGGGGCATCCTGCATTTTACCTGGCCGTCCCGTAGGTGTGTTAATTGCACATAGGAATTAACATAGGTGTCCTTTCCCCTCTTCAGACCCTCCCACATCTACCGAGGTCTACATAAAGAAGCTTTGGGGCAGGATGCAAATGGGGTATTTTAAGGATGTGTACTCCACATATTCTGCAGCACAATAGCACAGACATGTCTCCTGGGAGGTTGGGGGTGGAGGAAAGGCAGGGCCCGGGCAAGACACAGGCTTAGGACGATGGCACGTGGCTTGCAGGAAGGCAGGCTAGAGGCGGAGTTTCAGCTCCACGCTACCCGTGGTGAGGGGACCCTGGATCAGCTGACCTCAGAGGGTCCCTGCAAAGGTTCAGGACCCTGGGGGGCCCACTGTTCACTTGGAGCTCGCGTTGCTGACGGGCAAGAAGGGAGGCCCTGGGTCGGAGCGCCGTGCCGGGCTCCCGGCTCCAGCGCTCATTGGCTAAGGCTGTGGGCGAATTATCGAATTCTCTGTGCTGGATGATATCCGAGTCAGAGATATCGTAGTGTCTATACCACAGGGCTGTTGCACTAATGAACTGAGTTAATGCAAGAGCTATAAAAGTGCCTTGTCCCAGAGTTTGGCACCATAGAGAACTCAGTACACTTTGGCTCTTAGTATTATTACTGTCTGTCCAGTAAGTCACTCCACACGGAAGCAGAGCCCGGCTTACTGCGTGTGAGATAGCTCGTTTCAGTCTCTGTCCTGTGACTTCCTTGTTTCGCACTGGTCTTGGAGTCCCCAGATGGCAGGTCAGTGCCTTGCCTCAGGGCACCTACAGACCACCACGGTCCCAAAGGCTCACGGCATGCAGGAGGGGCTGGGGCGGGGGCAGGGCAAGGGAGACACGCTCTCGGGGACGGAGTCACGCTCTCGGGGACAGTGTCACGCAGGCACTTGTTTCCCATCAAGTTAAGAAGGGTGAGCACTCTGCGGATCTTCAGTTAAACCCCGCAAGAGGCGCTGAGCTGTCTCCTCAGGGAGGAGCTGCGTGTGGGCAGGCGGCGGGGTCACTAGGGTGCTGAGGGCCAACCCGTTTGTGACCGCCGTGGGACGGCCAGCGTGGGAGGGCTTGGGGGATGCCACAGGGAAGGGACGGCATGGGGCAGCGGAGTGCGTGGGCCTGGTGAATGGGGCTGGGACAGGAGTGGAAGAGGAGCCGCAGGGCGACCGGTGGGCCCCCAGGGCCATCTGGGAGGTGGCTCCCCACGGCCCCCCAGTCCCGCTGAGCTCCTTTGCCCCTTGCTCCTTTGTCCAGCCCGGCTCCTTTGCTGACGGCGCAGGGCAGAGCCAGTGACTGCCCACAGCCCTCACAGCGGCCTTAGCCCGATGGGGGATTCGTCTCCCTGACGCGGCCCATCAGGGCAGCTGCCATGTACCTAAACCTCACCGAAACCGCCTGCGGTGGGCCCCTGTGGGGTCCTCGTGTTACAGACAGGCAAACTGAGGCATAGCCTGGCCAATCCACGTGGGGCGAGTCACAGAGCTGGCTCAGCTCCTGCCGCCCCGGCAGCCCAGCCCTGCTGTGGTGCTGTGGGCTGCCACGCAGGGACCCGCCTCCGCTCACCGCCAGTTTCAGCAGCTCCAAGGCAGCCATCCTGACCCCGCAAAAGGTGGGTGGGGACTCAGGGTGTCCCCATTGGGGAAAGCAGAACTGATTTGGATGGTTTTGCCACGGGCTCCCCATCCGGTAAACCCACCTCCTCAAGGGGCTCTGGCTTTCGGGAAGGAGGAAAACGAGGCCAGGGGGAGATTTCCTCACCAACAGCCTGGAGCCCCAGAAGCCTTTGCAGAAACCGAGGGGCACGGGAAAAGGGTCACTTGACTAAGCGGTTTGAAAAAATAAGCATAAGAAATTCCAATAATTATCTTTTAAAATGATGGATTAGGAACTCTGCTTTTTGCAGTATAGGAACGTGCATCTGTTCCACGTCGTTGTTGGTTAAGGACAGCAGCGGGACAGGTGGAGGGGATGGAGCGGGGACCACAGAGGGAAGAGCACAGGCAGAGCAAGACGGGCAGACGACGGACACAGCGCCCAGTGGGCACCGCCACCTGCTCAGGGAGAAGACAGACGTGAGCAGAGACAACGCACCTGCCCGAGGGACGGGAACCTCGACCAAGGCGCGGAGCAGGGACAGAACAAGCAGCGCACTTTCTCTAGGCCTCTCGCCACAGAAATCCATTTCAGGGAATCCCAGAAAACCTCCACAACGTACCCTTCAACCTTACGCAAATTTACCAGGTCTACTGTTTGCCAAATCCTAAGAGGAAGAAGTCAAATTCTTTTTCTGACTTGATTTTTTTTTGAAAAAGTACAAGCCTCTAAATTTGAAAAAAGGCATTTTAAGAATTTGATAAGAATAAGAAAGTGTTTTAATTCTCATCTGTTACTAGTTTGGCCTCACAAATATTTTTGAACTCTCCCAAGTTCCTCATTTTCACACGGAGAGACCACCTTTGTCCCCCGGAGTTGGCAGGCCTGTGCCTCGCTTACCCGGAGGGGGCTCGCCCTCGGACGAGCAGCCCTTTCCAGGGAGTCTCTGAGGATGTCAGGTCGGGCGGGTGGGGGCCCGCAAGCCGCCGCCCAGCAGGTAGAGCACTAAAGGCGCCGGCCGAGGGCTCTGGGACCAAGCCGCCAGCGCGGTGGCAGCAGACGGAACAGAGGTGCCCTCTGAACCGCGACGTGGTGCCGTTCTGGCCTCAGCAGATCCCACAGGCAGCTGCGAGGCCCAGTGGCTCTTGCCTTGTCCTGTGCGGGGCAGGAGGGCCTGGCCTTTATACCACACGGGGACAGCCACTGGAAGAGTGCTCCCCCAGAACAGGACCCAGCAGGGCTCTGGCCACCCTCCCACGAGAGTCCTGCCCGTCCCGGGAGGGGCGGAGGGCGGCGCAGCGGTAGGGCGCTCCCCGGAGGCAGGCGGGCGGCCTCATCTCCCAGGTGTTTCCTGTCTCTCGGTCACGGTTGAGGTGGGCTGAGAGGTGGCTTTGCACCAGGATGCTCTGTCATCAGATCCCCTTACGAGAAGAGCGGGGACCCCGGGCCTCCTATGTGCCTCTGAGCACTATTCCCGGGGGGGGGGGGGGGGGAAGGACTCCCATCTGACCCTGGCCCCCTCCAGCTGGCGTCTGGTGGTGTGGGCGGGCTGGGCGGGGCTGTGCCGGCCCCGGCATCTCCAGCCCCTCGGGCAAGTGCGGCAGCTCTGTGAGCCCACGTCTTCGCCATAACCGAGGGCTCAGCGGGTGGTTCTGTGGAATGGGAGCTAGACGCCCGTTCCTTTCCTCTCTCTCCTCCCACCTCTTCTCCCGAGAATGGTTCTGCCTCCCGCACGTCCTGCCAGGTGGGCGGGGGCTCCACCAGGCCGAGCAAGCCAGCAGTAGTCCCTGGGGTCAGACAGGAAGGCCCTACTGCCTTCCACCAGAGCCCAGGGGCGGGCAGGGATGGCCGCTGCTCTGCAAGACGTAGTGGGTGCTCGGATGCCCAGGAACTCACAGCCACTGCTCAGGGAGGGTGGAGCAGGGGGAGCTCGGATGCCCAGGAACTCACAGCCACTGCCCAGGGAGGGTGGAGCAGCGGGTGCTCGGATGCCCAGGAACTCACAGCCACTGCCCAGGGAGGGTGGAGCAGCGGGTGCTCGGATGCCCAGGAACTCACAGCCACTGCCCAGGGAGGGTGGAGCAGCGGGTGCTCGGATGCCCAGGAACTCACAGCCACTGCCCAGGGAGGGTGGAGCAGCGGGTGCTCGGATGCCCAGGAACTCACAGCCACTGCCCAGGGAGGGTGGAGCAGGGGGAGCTCGGATGCCCAGGAACTCACAGCCACTGCCCAGGGAGGGTGGAGCGGAGAGTGGGGCTGGGGCTCTGTCTGGATTTGGGGTCCATCCCACAGTGGAAAGTGCTCCTGAGCGGAGAGAAGGGAGGGCTTCCTCGGGTCCTGAGACTGCAGTCCCGGAGAGGGGACTGTGTGACGCGGCGAGTCCCGGCGCCTGCCCCTGTGAGGTGGGCGCAGCAGCGAGGCCGGCGAGGCCGTGGACGCTGCGCGGGGACGGGCGGCTGGTGAGCCCCGGGAGGCGCAGGCGCCAGGGTGGGGTGGAGGCTGAGGAAGGCAGTGCCCTGGCCGGCTCAGGGGCTGGCGCAGCGTGTGTGGGCGAGGTGCTTCTTCATGCCTCCCCTTGCTCTGAGGGGGAGAGAGAGTCCCTGTCTTTCTGGGGGCTGGGTGAGAACTCACCCAAGGCCACAGGACACTGGCGCAGGCGGGCATGGTGGTGCCCTGCTTCCCTGGGGCCCTGTCGCCGGCCTCCCCAGTGCAGGGCTGCAGCAGGTGAGGAGGCCGCGTCAGGAGCACCTGCCCACGTCCGTCCCCAGAGAAAGGGCCCACGTGCTCCAGCCTGGGCCCAGAGAAGTTGAGTGACGCGCCCACAGTAACACAGCAAGGTACCGTCCGTCTGGGTTTCTGGCAGCACAGATCTGGAGTGTCGGACGGGTGATTTCAGAGTCCAGGCTTCCTTTACTTGCCTTCAAGAAGCCAAATGGCCCCCACCTTGCTTGCCTCAGTTTCCTCAGGGTTTATGAAATGGACAAAGGGATAACTCACAGAGGGACATCCAGGAACAGAGGGGAGGGTCTACATATAGTCTCGTCACTGAAAGGCGAAGACGGACTCGAGCTGCAGCGGGAGGGAGTGAGGTTAGACATTGGGTGTTGGGGACACAGCGAGGGGCCCGTGGTTGGGCCTCTCTTCCTCCAGAGCCTGTATTTTTTTCCTGTCATGGATGAGTTGGTTGTGACAAGGTGACATGACGCTAAGCCAGGGGGAAGGATCTGAGGGCTCCTCAAAGCGCCTCTCAGCTCACAGCCACGTAGATGGGCTTGCTCGCTCGCCTTCCCAGAGTCCCTTCCCTGCTCCCAGGTAGCGCGTGTCTGCCCCCTCTCTGAGCGTTTCTAGGTGCAGAGGAGGAAGGGAGAAGGTGCAGAGGCCGGGGGCTGTCAGGGAAGACGTGGCTGGGGTGGGAAGGCGGGGACAGGAGGACGAGGCTGCTGACTCCACCGTGGGGCAGCAAGCCTCTGCTCAGCTGCTGGGGCAGTGGCCGCCTGGCCGTTTTTATCGCTTCCCAGCAAACTTGGATAAACGGACTGTGACAGGGCCCTGTCTTCCGCACAGCTCATGCCTCGGTGGCTGCTAACGGTGAAAACCCAAGACGCTGCGGGGCTCTGGGCTGGGCTGTGCAGGGAGCCCCAGCTCTCGCCCCCTCTCGGATGCTCCGGGAGTAACAAGGGGACAAGTAGATAGAGACATCCAGGCCAGACAGCGAGGCTGGTCTCCCAGAAAAGATGGATCAGGAAATGAGGGTGGAGGAATTAAGGCCGACATGCAGCAGAACTTCCTGACACTGGACTGAGTGACCAGAGACACTGTGGAATGGCCTCGGGTGGTGGCTAAGGAGCTGGGCGGGCATTTGCACTGCATGTTGTCGGGAACTTCCCGCAGGCAGGTCTACACCTCCAGTCCGGCGGTGTGGGCAGGGTCACAGCCCACCTGCGCACGGGCACGTGGCCTCCCAGGGCAGGTACCAGCCCTCCTGGATGCAGGAGGGAAGGGCTCGCCCCCAGACGCCGCTCGCCGGGAGGCTGAGCTGCAACCCGAACGTCGGGTCCAGAGTAGCTTCCCTCCAGCCCTCACCCCACAGCGCCTGCATCTTTCACCTGCGGGCCCCAGCTGGCCCCACCTGGACAAACGCATGGTGACCAGCCCCAGAGGGCTCGTCCTAGTGTCCCTCCCTCCAGGGGTCCTGGGTCCTGCAACCCTTTCCTGGCTCTGGCCGGGGCAGGTGGTCCAACACCTCCTCTCTGACTCAAGGCCAGAATGAGGAGGAGGTGAGTGAGGGACTTTTCTGGTGCCAAAAACCTCAGTAATGGAGATAAATAATACTTTAACGCAAAAAACCCTTAACAAATAAAAACTAATGCAAAATGTCCGTGAACAAAATATCATAAATTTACATAAAGATAATTGGGAAGTTGCAGTTAATTGAAAATTATTTAGGATGGTCACTTGGTCAAAAGAAATGATTGCCCCTGGTGATTCTCCCACTTGAAAATGTGATCAGCAAAGAACCAGACAGTTGCTATTACTGGTGAGTTAGCTTCTGGTAAAGCCAGCAAAGTGAAATTAAATATATTCTGCTTTTGCCATAAATAAAACATTTAAGTTTAACATAATGTGGTGGGTTTTAATACACCTACTTTTAAATGTTCCAATATTTTTCAACTACTTTAATGTTCTGGAAAAGAAATTAACCATTAAAATAACATAAAAAAATATATACAGTCACACGTTTTCCTCTTGCCCCAGGCTCTCTTTTCTGGCTTGGCTCAGCTTTGTTACTGATCCTATATTTGTCTAATATTTTGATATCATGGATCTTTTTGCATTCATTTTGGATTTTTAAAAATATTGCATTAACATGTTATTTTTCTGGATTATTGAGTTTTTTGGACCCTTTAAACTTTGTGGCTGAGGACGGTGCCTCACCCTAAACAGCTCTATTCTGTCACCAGGAAGGGAAGCTGCCGCTTTTCCTGTCCTTGGTGGGGTAACAGGCAAGAGAACTCCTCAGGCCCTTGGACCGCCCCCCCGCCGGGGCATTTTCCGGCCAAGAATTGTCCTGGCAGGGTAAGCACTATGGTGGGCCGGGGCCAGGCTGCCAGGGGAAGACTGACGGCTCCCGAGGCCCTACAGACAGATGGGCAGCCGTACCAAGCTCAGCTGTCAAGGTCCTCGTGGGATGACATTCACCTTCATCAGGCAGGGAGGGCCCCTGGGCCTTAGGGATAGGGTAGGCAGGGAGAAGCCAGGAGAGCAGACTCCTGCAGGCCGAGAGGAGTAAGGTTTAGCCAGGGCGTCCAGGTTGTGCACTGATCAATTCCAGGGGGCACCTCCCACTTAGCTGGTCCGTCTTAGCCCCTGTCCTCCAGACAGGCCCCAGGCTCTCCTTCTCAGACCTGGGTGGGCTGGGATGGGGGCTGGGAGCAACTGCAGGAAGAGAGGGGAGCACATAGGAGCAGACGGAGAAGGACAGCTTAGGGCAGGGCCTGCAAACTTGATTTTCTTTGCCTTCCAGAAACTTCCAATGGCTTCCCGGTCTGCAGAATGGAGTCTGAACCCTCAGCTTGACTTCCAGGCCCCCTGTCACCTGGTCCCCAGCCCTCTTGCCCTCTGACCCACCAAAGCTCCTGCACATGAACCGTCCTCCTGCTCCCCGTTCCCGGGCCCTCCGCTCTCCGTGGCTGGCCCCAGGGTGGCCCTGCCTCCTCCCCGAAGCCTCCCCTGACCGTCCACTTCCTCATTGTCCCACCTGTTCTGTTCTCCTGGCCAAGTTTCTGCCTGTAACCACTGTGTGTGTGACCAGCTGCTCCCTGGGCAGGCTCGGAATTCTCTCAGGGCCTGGATTCCTGCTGCTACCAGGCTCTGCTCTGCAGGGACTGCGCCCTGGCAGCAAACGCCTCAGGAGTGAAGGGACCCTGGTGTGTCCTCTCAGACCTGTGGCTGCCTGGGGGGGACCCATTGGTGTCACAGTCAGGACCACGGGGCAGGAGGGGCACTTGGAGACCACGTCTGTGCCCCCTGAGCCGGGTGGGCACTGCCCACCCTTCTCACCGCTTCCCTGGCACAAGGTGCGGGAGCCAGGGCCCTAGTCCCGGCCCTCAGCACATGGCAGCTCCGCATGGCCAGGGTGCTCCTTGACTCCGCTGGTTCTCTCATGCCCTACCTGCCGCGGGCTCCGCCTCAGGCACACACAGATCTTGTCCCTTCTCAACACCCGCACTGCTCCTGCCTCGTTCAGGCGCCCGCGACCCGACAGCTGCACCACAGCCGGGGCCTCCTGGGTCCCGCATTCGTCCTCGCCACCCCACAACCCCTTATGCTCTCTCTTCACAGTGGCAGCCTAGAGGATCCCTGTCATACTCTGTCACTCTTGGCCCAAAGCGTCTGGTGGTGTCCTGTCTCATGCAGAGTAAAATCCAAAGTCATTATCATGGTCTATAAGACCCTACGAGATCTGGCCTCTGCTCCATTTGGTCTCATTCCTTCACGCTCTCCTTCATTCACTTTGCGTCAGCCACGGGGCTTCCTTGGCTTGGCTGGAGAACACCAAGAGCATGCCTGCCTCAGGGCCCTTGCACTTGCCACAGCCACCGACTGGGATGCTTTCCCCAACGTTTGCTTGGTTCACTCCCTCGTGTTCTTCAGGTCTTTGGTTTTACGTTACTTGCTCAAAGAGGCCTTCTTTGGTTACCCATATCAAATAGCCCCTGGGCACCGCCCACATCCTTGCCCTGCTTTGTTTTGCTTCATGGCACTCATGACATTATATATTTGTTGGTTTACTGTCTATCTCCTTCACTGGTAGAAGCTCCATGAAACGGTGGCATTTTGTTTTGTTCGCGTTGTGTCTTCAGTGCCTAGAACGACGATGGCACACAGTAGGCGTTTCCTGTGAATGGCGTAGCCAGCACTAGCTGCGTGATGGAGGGAGAAGCCCTTTCCCTGGCTCGGCCTCGGTCCTCCCCTCTGCATGTGGGTGGACGGACTTATGTCCCATCGGGGCCCGTCTGGCTCTCATGCCGTGGCTGAAGCTCCCCCTGCACCCAGGTCTCCGCTTTGCACTGAGTCGGCGCTTTCTACTGTTCTGGCAGCTTTCACACGCAGGATCCTACTTCATCTTCCTGGCAGCCCCCGAAGGGAGGTAGGCAGGCGCTCAGAGGCTCACAGTGGTGAAGCGAGATGCCCGTGGCCTCCTGCGAGTTAGGGCCAGGGCCTGGTCAGAGCTCCCCTCGTTCCAGTCCTTAGGGTGGCCCCGTGGCTGCGGTGATGTGTGCCCTGTGGGGGCCCGTGCCTGGGTCGGCCCCTGGAGGCGGCCGAGCAAACCCCTGGTCTCTCTGGTCTGGGCACAGTTCCAGCTGTGAGCCACTGCTCAGTCACTGCTCTCGCTGATTTTCTGACGAAGGATGTTTATGATACAGGACGTCAGTCCTGCGGGAATGATGGCTCACACGTGGGGGTTCTCCGGCCTGCTCTGTTGAAGAGCTCACGGTCTCCCGTTCATCCCAAACAGCCTCTTTGGGTCATGGAGATGGGTGGGATGCCTGTTTCTACTTTAAAGTTAGTAAAATAGGGACTCAGACGGGCACAGTGACTCTCCTAAGGTCTCACGTTAAGTCAGTGTGCTGGTAAACCGGCTCTACAAACAACACAACTCACCACAACACAACATGCAAAATCCGGGTTTGTGGTGTTTGCCAGTTTCTATGGTAGAAATGCTCCTGTTACGCCCATTTCAAGCCACTAGCTGCTGTTGGGGGGATGCCACCCACATGTCGTCATTGAGTGCAGGGCTGGGAAGAGGGGTGCGCCATCAGCTGTCACGAGCCAGTACAAGCTGTCTCTGGCACTCTACTGTGCCAGGTGACAGCCTCTAACATCTCTCCAGCACTTTACAGTTTATAAAGCATTTCCACATTCGGCTTTCACGTGATTTTCATAACAATACCTTTAGACAGGCATCTATTATTATACCCATTTTTCAGATGAGAAAACCGAGGCTTGGAAAGATTGATTTGTTCAAGGCAGGAGGGGAGGGCTGGGGTGCTGGCAACCCCCGGGGCAGGGAAGGAGTGACGGGAGCCCTGCCTGGTCCAGTCTTCCAGCCTCACTCCCGGGATGCCCTTGTCTTCTCCATCAATCAGAACAGACCTTGGGCTCCGGAACACTTGGGTGGTTGTGGCTGAACATAAAGCTCCCCTAGCTGGCAGGTGACCTTTCTGGTCATTCATTTGTTCAGCGCACTCACCCTGTGCTACTGTCCACGGGGTATGGGCTAGGCGCTGGAGATAGGGACAGCAAGGAGACTTGGCCCCTAAGCACAGGGCCGCAGGGTCCCGTGTGGTGCGAGCAGGTGGGGGGTGTGAGCCAGAACCAAGCGTGTGCAAACACTTGTGGGAATGAGTGAGGCGGGACGGAGCACACAGTGGCGAGGGCTGGGGCTGGAGAGGCGTGTGGGCCTACGGCAGGCACTGTCCCTCCCTCCTCTCCCGCTCCGCGTCCCACCGCTCCCCGATTCTAAGTGTGCTCAGTCTCTGTGACTGTGCGGCGAGGCCGAGGCCGGCCTGGCCAGCCAAAGCCACACGTGGCCTCAGGATCCGGGCGTGCTTGCCAGTCTTAAGCCCCTGGCTCCCCAGAGCCCAGCGGAGGCAGGACAGGCGTCTGCTGCCCTGGCCGTGCTCCCCTGCCCCCGGCTCCCGGCGTGCACGAGCCGCTGCACACAGCACGGGGCGAGGTGTGGGGCTGGCAGATGCCTGTGCCTGGATTCTGGCCACAGGCGCCGGGGCTGGTGAGAGCCACCGAGGCAGGCCACGCCAGGGAGAGAGGACGCGGGGTGGTAGGGCCCCCACCCCCAGGTGGCTCACAAAGGGGCTGACGGCCGAGGCCAGGCCCCACCTTGCTCGTGGGAACCATGGCTTCTCTGAAGGGCCCATCTTACGTGTTTGGAAGAAGATAAAACACACAGAGGGCGACTGGGCACTTTTGTGACATTTGCCGGTGGGGACTGCACGTGCGTTTTGCAGCCCTGAGAAGCCATGTAAGAAGTCCAGGAACCCTGAAGCCACCACGCTGGACAGACCCACACCCTCGGAGATGCCCGAGGAGCCCCCGCTTCAGAGTCAGCTCCGCCAGCCCCCCAGCCCCAGCCGGGTGTGGCTGCCAGCCCAGGTGCCAGACGTGAGCAAGGGAGGCTTTGCAGTGACCCAGCCCCTCCCATGTCCGATGGCGGAGACGCCTGGGCCAGAACCGTCCAGCTGTGCTGGGCTCGGCCTCTTGGCCTGTAGAAAGTGTGACAGCTGATGAATGATTCCTCTTCCTTGAAGCCACTGAGTTTGGGGTAATTCACTATGCAGCAATAGACAACAGATTGTACAGAACGGCGTCAGTTCTCAAAGGTACCTATGCTCCAAACACTGCGAGGCCCTGTGCTGCTTGCAAAATGCTTTCCTATGTGTTCATCTCTCTCTTTACCATAACCTGCATGCTGGTAAGGCAGTTGTTCTTAATTTTCACTTTATAGATGAAGAAACTGAGGGTCAGAGAGGCCAAGTGATTTGGACCAGGGCACACAGCTGACAAATGGAAGGGCCAGTACCAGGGCCCAGGGGTTCTGATGCTAAGTTCAGTGCCTTCCCCGCCACACCCCGGCCACCAGATCTCCCAACTCACTTTCCACCTGAGAACCAAGTCTTTGCCCAAGTTCAGAGTGAGGGGTGGGAGAGACGGAGGCAGGCGAAGGGAGGCCCATCCACAGTCCTGGGAGGTGGGGTGGGGCGTTCCTGGAGAATGCGGAGGGCCTGCTGGTGGGGAACCAAGCAGCAGAGGGAGGGGGAGGCCCACGCGTGGATCCCTGCAGCGGCGAGGAAACGCCTCCTCCCACGATCCTTTCTGAGGGTGGGTGGAGCATCCGGCCGGAGCAGCCGCACGGTTTCCACACCACACGGGGCGTGCGTGAACCCTGCACAGCCTGCACGTGGGGCCTGCTTGGCTGCGTGTGCTCGCGTGGGGAGTGTCTCTGCCTTCACCAAATGACAGGGAGGCGCGTTTTCTCTGTGCCTGGCATCTCTGCTCCGGGTCTCCGGCTTATCACAAGTCAAACGCTGGCCCTTCTGGCAACGTGGGTGGTTCCGGAAGCGACTCGGGTCTCCGGCACACCGGCCCGCAGGGACCAGCGGGCACACGGTGGCCACGCTGCACACTTCCCAGAGCTGCTGGAGCTCCCCTCTGCCCTCCGGCACAGCGCAGGTCCTAGCTGGCATCTGCCGTCGTGGGGACTCTTCCTGCACGAAGGTGCCCGGGCCCAGAGGGGTGAGCTGACTGTGCCCCGGTGGCACCGCGGGCCTGTTCGTGGGGAGCCACCCTCAGGGAGCCGTCCCTGTCCGTTTGCCAGAGGCACAGGTGCGTGAGCGCCCCGGGCGATGCTCAGCCCGCTCCGGTGCTGCTCTCCGGGAGGGAGAGGCCCTGGCTCGGTCCCGGGTGGGGGCTCAGCGCTATTCCTCCTTCCAATGCCAAGCACTTTCTCTGTGCCACGCCTGGGGCTGGTCCCAGAGAGTCCCGGACGACTAAGCCATGGTCTCTGAGCCCCAGAGAGCCTGCAGGCCCCTGTTGTGAACACACAGCCGCTTCCTAACATTCCCAGAGCGCCTGCCGATCACTGAGTCAGCGCCTGGCTCCGAGAAAAGCCTCCTCCTCATTTGACAGACAAGGAAGCTGAGGCTCAGAGAGTGTAAGCAACTTGCCCAAAGTCACACAGCTAGTAAGTCTGCTTGTTAGGTCCACTGCAACACAGCTGGACTGGGGCAGGGCTGGGGCGGCTGTCAGACCCCAAAGCCCAAGGAGGGTAAAAGAAGGCAGCACTAAGGGGAGTTCAGCTTCTTCCCCCAAAATGATGTCATCAGCTGAGACAAAAAGGGGAAAAAGGCCTGTTTCCTCACTGCACGCTTCCCCCTCATTAATTTCAATCTAATTTGCTCACAACATTCCTCGGTAAACAGCAGCCTCCCTTTAAGAAGCCAGGCACCTCCCGCCCCGCAAATGTGTCCCCAGCAGCCAGCCAGGAAGCCGCGCTGTGACTGTCATGGGCCTTGCACTGTCCTGTGTGGGAGGTGGGGGTGGCAGCGAGAGACAATTATAATCAGATCTAAGTAGTAATCATAACAGATCCCGAGGAGAAATTGTTCTCAGTCCAATATGCCCGGAGAGGCGCGTGCTGAGTGCCAGACCCCGGGAAGGGCCTTGCAGGGGGCCGGCGACCTCCCACCCAGGGGCTCTCATCCTCTGGCTTTCTGGTGAGCAAAGGAGCCTCAGTGACGAGAGGCTGGGGGCTCAGGACACCAGAAGGTGGGTGGGCCCGTGGGGACAGGACTGGCCTGGCACCCAGCTGTCCTGGCTTCCGCGAGGAGCATTTTTCCAGACATGCACCTAAGGCTGGGGTCTCTCCTCTCACACAGCCACTCACGTGGGCCCTTAGTAAACGCCAGCTCTAAGTGGCCTGGGACCCTGAGGCATGGAAACTTCTGGATCATTAAAGAAACTGTACATTGCTTAGGCGGCACGGGATATTTGCGGCTAGAATTGTTATTGAATAGAATGGGATTAAAGGCATGACGTAGGTGTGCCCTGGCTGACAAGAACCGAGGGGAGTGGCTCTCCACCCTCGCTCTGGGGCCCACTCCAGCACTTCCCCTTTCTCGTCACCTCTGGCAACTTCTGCAGACTCCCGGCTGTCCCACTTTCTGTCAGCCAGGCCTAACTACCCACACTTCCCTGCCTTCAGATCTGTGCCCCACACCCCACACGGTTCTCTCGCTGGGACCACCAGATCAGTGATGCACTCCCTCAATCACTATGATGGCTCCCCACTGCCCACAGCCACGTGCAGACGCCTCAGCGTGGCTCAGGACCCCTTGCTTGAACCTTGCCCTGCCTCTGCACTTGCCTGGGCCCACCTCCCACCTCCCCCCAAGTGCCGCACTGCGCACATCCCCAACGCTGGCCTTCCTCCAGGGTTGGCGGTCTGACGTCTCTCTGTGCCTTCACGCGTGTTGCTGTGACTGTGTCTCCGTCCCCAGCTACGCACGCTGCCGAGGGAGGCTTCAGCAGCTACTTCCAGATTTCCCCACCCGAAACGAACGCTTCCTCGGTGTTTTGCTTCCACACTGCAGCACTTCCCTCATTCTGCCTCGTCTGATAGGAAGTGGTGGTACGTCTTCGCCCTCCTTTGACTGCAAACTGCTTGAGGGCGCAGAGGTATCTTGCTATTCCTGCATCTCCCTCTGGGACCCCACGCAATGCGTCTACACATCCTGGGAATTTCACAAAGTTTGCAGAATGAACGAGCGAATGAACTGACTGCGTTAGGGCCTCCGTGGGACACTTCGGGAGGCTGATCTCTCCTCTCCCAGGGCCAAGCCCTCGAATCTGTCCCTGTTCCTGGCTGCTGTTGGGCTGCTGGCGTGTGGAGTGTGACTAGATGGAATTTGGCCAGAGGATCCAGGACTCCCTGACTCCTGCTAAAGGAGCCTCCCCAAAGCCGCTCCAAGTGAGGCCAGTGCAACCTGGAAGCAGTATTTTTAGTCTTATTTAACTCAAATTAATTCAAACCTAAATAGCTCCTGTGGCTATTGGCTTCCGTGCAGTTCATCTGGGAGTCCCTAGAGGCCCCGTTATGTAGGGCAGCCTGGGGGGCCGGACTCAAAGCCTTTGTGGTGTCAAATGAACACGGCCATGAGTTACTTCAGTGACTTGCATTAATTTAGTTGAAAAACAAGATGTACTTTTACTGCGTTCGTATTTTTCCAGTGCTGATGTGGGTATGCTGATCTATCAACCAGCATACGAGACTAGCCGGGGAAAGGCGGGTCCCTGCCCACGTTAGTGGTGCTGCTGCCTGCTGGGTTTGCGCAGTGGCTCCTCTGCACACAGACCCTGACCTGAGCCCTCCACCCCTGCAGGGGCGGCTCCTTCTGCTTCCCTGGGTCTGCCTCTCAGCCTTTCCTCCAGGTGTCATTTCCTTGCTGGGAGCCTCGCCCCCCAGCAGGGCATTTCCGGGGCAAGGCAGACGGCTGGGCCCTCCCGCACCTTCCTCTGCTGGTCTGAGGAGTCCGTCCAGGAGGCCCCTGGCAACCCCGGGCAACCCCTGGAGCCAGCCCGCTGGCCCGGTGGGAGCTCAGTTACAGTTCTAAAGCCTTCCTTTCCTCCGTCTTCTCGTATCTATCAGACCGGAAAGGCAGGGCTGCCGCTGCACAGGGGCAGCAGGAGCCGGTGTGGGGACCCGGCAGGCTCAGAGGCTAAGGAGCCACGTTTGGGGGCTGCGGGTGCCCAGGAGGGGAAGGCAGAGTGTGGGGACCCGGCAGGCTCAGAGGCTAAGGAGCCGCGTTTGGGGGCTGCGGGTGCCCAGGAGGGGAAGGCAGAGCAGCACACTGAGCAGACCCCAGCTCAGCCCTCCCGGGTCCTGTTTGTGTGCCGACGCCTACGGAGCGTTTGCATCCCAGGCAGTGAGTAGCAGACCAGGAATTCACTGTTCAGCTCCAAGTTCTGGGCTCTTTAAAATAGGACAGGTACGCACAGGGAAGGAACACGCTGCCGGCTCATCTGTGGTAAGCCCATTAATTTGTACAAATTCCACTCATGCTTCCAACCTTACCTAAACCTTCCTGAAAGCCTGCCCTTGCCGGCGCCCGGGCGTGGCGGGGCCCTGCTCCCTCTGCCTGCTGTCTCCTGTTCCTGCTTCCGTTCCCAGTTCGACCCCCATCCCCGCTGTGAGCCCCCCAAAGGCAGGTCCATGCCTGGGTGGGCCAGGTCGGGGCTGCATCCTTAAATGCCAGTGACATGAATGCACTGAGGGGCCTAGGTGAGCAGGGCAAACGGGGGACAGGTGGGCCACATCCCACCAAAGGGAGCAGCCGCTACACAGTCGTTGCCAAGCAGGCAAACGGGCCTCAGGTTGGCAGGTTGTTGCCAGAGAAGCCAGAAATCAGAATTTTTTTTTATACTAAAACCTCCAGAACTTAAATGTTGGCAACAAATGTAAAAGACTCCACAGATGCTCTGAGAGCTAACCAGGCTTGCCAGTTGCCAGCTGCTACTTGCGAATCTGGGTTCAGCCATTGCAACGGCCTCTGCCCACTTGAAGTCTCCGTCTCCGGCAGGCCTCACGCTGCCTGGCACGCAGCATGGATCCGGCCTGTCGTGCTGGAGCTACACACGTCAGGGAAGCACAGTCCCGGGCCTGCGGGTGACCCAGGGACCTGTCCTGGGCGTGGTGCCCACAGCCCCTCCTCCACGCCCCCGGCAAGGCGAGGTGGGTGCGTCGGAAGGCGCCGTCCCCTCGGGCAGGCACACCCAGAGGGAAAGAGATTCAATTAAAGCCTGGTTCACAGGAGTGCTGAAACCTCCCTCTGGAAAACCATTTTCTGCTATGGATTTTTAAGACCAGTGGCTGGAGAATCACTCTCCCTTTTTTTCACTTTTGGTGCTGTGTCTCTAGTCAATAAACAAGTGGGAAATAAAGGATTTGCAAGAAAAGAGAATGCAGTCAAAAGGTAAATTGTGGGCTTAAAAGCCCCCAAGAGCCTGGCACAGACTTGGAAATGTTCCGAGCTGGACGCCATGTTCCTCTCCAAGCCTGGCTCCCGGCCCCCGCCGCCTCCCTCTGCATTCCACTGGTGTTGACACTAAACAAGTTGCCGCATCACAGTAATAACATCAACATTTCACCTACCTTCGCCTTAATTATTTTTCTGTCTTGCCAGTGGAACCTGTTTAATAAGATTTATGGGCGGTGGGGAGCTGGAGTGAGCCTGCGTGCGGCTCAGATAATCTGCCACGCTGATTTCCCCTCATCCAGTGTCACCAATATAAAAACATGAACTAAAAGCGCTACAGCACTTAAGTAATAATAACGTCAACATTTCACCTGTCTCCCCCTTAATTATTTCTCTCCCTCACTCTTGCCGCCTGGAGCCTGTTTAGATAAGATTGCCACACAGATAAAAACCAAGAGCTCTCATGTCTTAGGCAGACAAGCTGCTGTCTTTTCTGTGGTTCCCTATGAAAAGGGAGCTTTGCTGGCCGAAAGGGGTTGTCTTAGATCTTCCCTGGGGGGTGTAAGAGCCCATGGATCCTGGGTGGACCAAAGGCAGTGGAGAAGGCAGGCAGGCGCTGTACAGGTGGATGTGGGCGCTGAGTGGGTACCTGGCCTGGGAGACAGGTGGCACCAGACGCTGGAAGCAGAGGAAGGACCATCTCTGTACACCTGCTCCCTCCCCAGGGTGCTCCGAGGCAGGGGTGAATGGGGTTTCACAGCTTTAGGGGGAGGGGTTCTGATTATGTGTTCCACTAGGCAAGCCCCTGGTTTGGTATAGAAAGCACCGGGTAGTCCTAGCTTCACACTTCACAGATAGTTAGTTTAGTGGCCACAGGGAAGTAGCCCAACTCTTCTGAGCCATAGTTTCCTACAAACAAAGAGGGGAGCTGCTATGGACTGAATGTTAGCATCCCTGCCACCCCACAAATTCGTATGTTGAAACCCTAACCTACAACGTGATGTTTTGAGATTGGGCCTTCGGGAGGTAATTAGGGTTAGGTTAGGTCATAAGGTCGGTACCCTTCTGACGGAATTAGTGACCTTACTAAAAGAGGAAGAGACAGGAGATACCTCTCCCTGCCTCTGTTTCCCTCTTTCTCTCTCTCTCTCTGTACCAAGGACAGGCCGTGTGAGGCATAAGCAGGGAGTGGGCTCGCACCGGAACCCAGCCACGCTGGCGCCCTGATCCCAGACTTCCAGCCTCTGGAACTGCGAGTGATGAATGCTTGTGGCTTGTGCCACCCAGTCTGTGCTACTTGATACAGCAGCCTGAGCTGACTAAGACTTTGGTCTAGATTAGTCACTCTCAAACTTTGGGGGCTTACTGACTCCTTTGAGAATGGGAAACCTCTCCCCAGAAATGCCCACATACTTTTGGAATTTGGCACCCAACTTTGTAGGGATGAAAGGCCCATGCCAGAAACTTGGCATCATCCTGACTCCTCCCTTTCTCTCACTACTTCCACTGCTCCTGTCCTGGTCTGACCCCTCATCTCTCATCTGTATTCCTGTGAGAGCCTCTTAATAGGTCATCTCCCCTCGTCCTCTTACATCTGCTCTCTGCCTGGCAGCCACGGTGATTTTTTAAAAATATGAGCCAGATTCCATCCGTCCTCTGTTTAGAACCCTTCGATGACTCTGTTTTTTCATTTGAAGTAGTTTTAGCTCCAAGAGCCACAGCTAACTCCTTCACTTCTGTAAGTCTTTGGTTAAAAGTCACCTTCTGTAGTGAAAATCCAAATTGACCTATGTCAAGTAAAGAAATTGAATTAATAATAAAAATTCTTCCCATGAAGAAGCCCAGGCCCAGATGGCTTCACTGGTGAGTTCTGTGATGAACGCCGACCCTTCACAAAGTCTCCCAGAAGGAACACGTCCCAGCTCATCCTATAAAACCAGTTAATGCTAAAGCCAGACCAAAACATCACAAGAAAAGAGAACTACAGACCATTATCCATCATGAATATCGATGAAAATCCCTCAAAAAAATATTGGCAACCTGAATCTAGCAACATATGAAAGAGATTAAACACCACGACCAAATGAGGTTTTCACCCCAGGATTCAAGGTTGGTTTGACATCTGAAAAGCAATTAATGTGATATACCATATTAATAGAATAAAGAATGAAAAATACATTATTATCTCAATAGATGAAGAGAAAGTATTTCACAAAATCCAACACCATTCATAGTAAAAACTTTCAACAGAGTTGGAACAGATGGTAATGTCCTCACCTGACATAGGGTGTCTATGAAAAACCTTCAGCTAACATCCTGTATGGTGAGAGACTGGAAGTTTCCCCCTAAGATTGGGAACAAAGCCAGGATGTCTGCTCTCACCACCTCTATTCAGCATTGTACTGGAAGTTCTAGCCAGTGCAATAAAGGAAAAAAGGCATAAGATTGGGAAATATGAAGTAAAACTATGTTTATTCACAGGCAAAATGATCCTGTATATAGAAAATCTTAAAGAATTCACAAAAAACTATTAGATCTAAAAAAATGAGTTCAGCAAGGTTACAGGATCCAAGATCCACATATAAAATATATATGTTAGCAATGAACAATCTGAAAATGAAATTAAGAAAACAATTCACATTAGCATCAAAAAGGACAAAATAGGAAGAAATTTAATGAAAGAAATATAAGATGTACTGTGAAGACTACAAAACACAGCTGAGAAAAATTAAAGATCTAAAACAAATGGAGAGGCATTCCATGTTCATGGATAGGAAGACTCATTATTGTTAGGATGGCAATTCTCCCCAAATTAATCTATAGCTTTCACACAATTCCTATCAAAATTCCAGCAACATCTTTTGATAAGCCAATACTATAATTTATACGGAAATGCAAGGGACCCAAAGTAGTTGGCACTATTCTGAAAAACAACAAAGTTGGAGGATTAACCTTTCCTGATTTTAAAATGTACTATAAAGCTGCAGTAATTAAGACATTATGGTTCTGGCATAAGAACAGACATATAGATCAATGTATCATAATTGAGAATCCTTATATTTTTGGTCAGTTGATTTTTGGAAAAGGTGCAAAGACAATTCAGTGGGGGAAAGAATAGTCCTTTTCAACAGATGATGGTGGGAATAACTGTATGCAAAAATAATGAGTTTAGGCCGTTACCTCACAAATCACACAGCATTAATTTAAAATGAATCATAGACTGAGACTGTAAAACTTCTAGAAGAAAATATAAGAGTAAACCTTTGTGACCTTTGGTTAGGCAGAGTTCTTAGAAATAACATCAAAGGCATAATATATAAAAGAAAAAAATTAAATTCAACTTGATAAAATTTAAAAGCTTTTGTGCTTCATAAGACACCATAAAGAAAATGAAAAGACAAGCCGCAAACTGAGAGAAAATATTTGCAAATCCTATATCTGATAAAGGACTTGTATCCAGAATATATAAAGAACTCTTACAATGCAATAAGGCCAATGATCCAATCAAAAACAGGTAAAAGATTTGAATAGATATTTCACCCAAGAAGATATATGAATGGATACCTATCACATCAAAATATGCTCAACATCATCATTCATCAGGGGAATGCAAGTTAAGACCATAAGGGAATAGCACTTCAAACCTACTGGAATGGCCGTAACAGAAAAGACAAACAATAACAAGTGTTGACAAGGATGTAGAGAAACTGGAATGCTCAGACATTGCTGGTGGGAATGCGGTAAAATGATATAGCCACTTGGAAAACAGTTTAGCAGTTTCTTAAAGAATTAAGCATAAAGTTTCCACACGACCTAGCTATCCCACTGCTAGGAATCTACTCACGAAAAATGAAAACATATACCCACACACAAACTTGTTTGTGAATGTTACTAGAACACTATTCATAAGAGACCCCAAATGGAAACAATCCAACTGCCTTAGAATGTGGCATATGCATGTAATGGAACACTATTCAGCAAGAGAAAGAAATGAATTACAGATACACGCTACAAACGTAGATGAGTCTCCAAACGTTATGCTAAGTGAAAGGAGCCAGGCACAAAAGGCCACTTATTCTGTGATTCAATTTATGCAGCATGTGCAGAACAGGAAAATCTGCAGAGACAGAGCAGATGGGCAGTTGCCGGGGTTGGGAGGGAGCCAGGACAAGGGAAGGTTTTAGGGTTATGGAAATGTTCTAATACTGGATCGTGGTGATGACTGCATAACTCTATGAATTTACTAAAAGTCACTGAGCTGTACACTTAAAATGGGTGAATTTAATGATATGTAAATTTTACCACAATAAGCTGTTAAAAAATAAAAGGAAAGAAAAAGGCCACCTTCTCCCTGAGGTCTACCCTGACTGTTCAACCCCACTTTCCCCCAGGAAACCCAGACCCTCATACTCTGCTCTACTTTTTTGGATTGTGTTTATCACCTTCTAACACACTGTGAAATTTTCTTATTATGTTTATTGCCCAACGCCCTCTGCTAGAATGTAAGTTTCATGAAGGCAAGAATTTGGTCCGTTCTGGTCGCTGATGTAGGTTCCCAGTGCTTGGCACGTGGAAGGCACTGAACACATGTTGGAGTGGAATGAATGAAGAGCCCTCGATTGGAGGATTCTATAAGCTCTAAGATTCTCTCATCAAGATTAGGTTTTGGAGGTCTTTCCAGTGGTTTCTTGTGGTCCTCGGTAGAACCGTGGCCCAGGCCAAGTTGGTCTTTGCGGTTGGGCCTGGAGGTGAGACAGAGGTCCCAGGTGACCTGCTCAGGGCACAGCGTTGTCTGGAAGAGCTGGGGACTAGCTCCCCTCGCCATGCATGTGCAGCCTCCAGCGTAGCTCCTGTCCTTGTCGACCTCAGTCGACCCATCTGCAAAAAGATTTCTCTCAAGCATCCTGCTGACTGCGTCTACCTCTGTGTGCAGCAGAGGGAAGTGAGCGGAGGGTGGGAGGGAGCCTGGGCGTGGGGCGGCACCAGCCCCTCCCCCGGGATGGCTGTGCGGCCTTCGGCCTTCTCTTCCCTTTCTTGCCTCCACCACCAAAACTGCCAGGTGATCTCTCAGCTGCTAACTCTGCGTCTGACATAGTTTCGTATGGAAACCTCTTCCCGTATACAAACATTTGCAAACACCTCGACTGACGTGTGAAAGTGTGACACTGTTTTGGAAGCCAGCCTTCTAGGGTTGTGGGGCTCAGCTCTTTACTTTCATGAGATGGAGGCGGCTGCAAGGGTTTCTGGGTGCTTAGAAAACCTGCTCCCCACGGAGAGAAGAGCTCAGAGGCCCAGCGCGACAGAGAGAAGCAGGCAGTCCCCAGCTGAGACTCAGTGGCACTCAGTGGCACGGGAAACAGACGCTGCAGGTCTGGGGCTCCCAGGCCTGTCGGGAGGGGTTTGCAGAAGCCCTGGGCTGCTCCCCGACTCTGCGGGCCCTGGGACAGGGGGCGGGCTCAGGCTCCTCGAGTTCCCGAGGGCAGGAAGGAGGCCCGTAGGGTAGTCTGTGATCTTAAGCGGGGAGTCAGGCAGCAGTACGTCCACGCAGAGTTGGGAAAAGAGGTGGGACATAACTTAGCAGGAAGGGCAAGGGCTTGGGAGCACAGAAACCCTTCGGATTCTGTCTCTACCTTTCCTGTTGTGACTCTCTTTGTGTCAGCGTCCGCATCCTGCAAGGGGACACAGCCTGCCCGGTGGCGGGGCTCAGAGGGCGAACGAAGGCAGGTGTGTGGACTCCCCGGGGCCGCGCCCGGCACAGAGCAGCCGTCGCTGGAGTTGCCTTTCTCTTCCCTCTGTTCAGAACCAACCGGTGTGCTGCCATGCTGCACACGGAAGCGTGGCTGGCCTTAGATCTCTTGCGCCCTGCCCAGCGGGGACATATCCAGAGCTCAGCTGCCTGGGGTTGGGGACCGTCAGGACCCCTGAATGGGGGCTTTGAAGCTGTGTCGGTCCGTGTCCTCATCAGTACCCCATTCAACTGGTGAGAACTCCCTGTGTGTGGAAGTCAGTCTCCCGAGCGTGGGCGTCACAGCTCTGTGAAGCCCCAGCTCTTGTTCTGACATAGTGCCATGATTCCCATCCGTTCCTGGCATGTGCCTTTTGCCCCGGGTGGGGACTCTCACCTGCAAGCCCTGTTCTGATCGGGCTGATCCTCACCGTGCTCTCTGGCCCAGGGCATGCCAGGGTGTGGGATGCCGCGCCCTCCTGCCCCCCGTGTCCGCTGCCTCCCAAGCCTGGCCTCGAGCGGCGTCCTCCCGGGAGGTGGCTGTGTTGAACTCGCATCGCCCCGACCTCTCCTCTCTCCAAACTCAGAGACATTTAGTTTAGCTGGTGCGTGGGTCATGAGGTTGACATCAGAAAGGAACTATCAGGTTCTCCGCGCTTTTTTCCAGCCATGATGCCCACGTGCACACATGTGACGTCCCACGGCATACCCAGATTTCGCTGGCAGGTTTGCAGTGGGGCCGGGTTTTAAATTACAGTCACTGGCTTCCACCTGTCTGTGACTCTGCCCCTCGTGGCAATTCTGCTGCCACAGAGGCACCACCGTGTCTCAACACTCCAATTAAGAACTTTTGACCTGGGTGAATTTTTCATCCAGGGCTGGAATTCTCTGTCGTGGACCCTGCACTACGGGACCTGTGGGCAGGAAGGGAACATGCTCAAATGGTTCTGGCTCTCTTCTCTCTGCACCTCCCCTCTCCTGGGCCAGCCACTGGCTCTCTCTCAGCTCCAGAACCGGGAGAGCTGCCATCATCTCACCTCTGGGGTGAAGTGATTTTTTGTCTATAGAAACAGGCATGTGGGAAAACTCAGCTCCTGCTCGAATGTGCCCAGAGACAGGGAGCCCATTACTTCACCACTTACCAAATCACCACTCTGGTTGCTGAGGTAAGAAGCTTCCTTCCTGGCCCTGGTTCTGCCCTCTGGGGCTCCACAGAAGAAATCCATTCCTCTTCTCCAGCATTTGGGAGGGACCCCAGTGCCCCAAGTCTTCTCGTTAGCAAGCTGCACCTGCCCATTTCCTTTAACTGTGTGTGTGTGTATCTCTGCATGTCTTTTCCAGGTGCCGTGTCCCTGTTAGACTTCGGGGACTTGACACTGTGCATGCTGCTGACTGGTCACAGGCGGCCTGGGCCTCGATCGGGTCTGGGCTGCAGTGGGTGTGGCTCCCTCGGCTGTTGCTGCTCCTCATCTGCTCCCAAGGCCTGAGCTACAGCGTGACAGTTCTCCTGGTGCCTCCAGGGTCAGTGCCCACGGGGAGACCGCATGGCTGAGCTTGGGGATAGAATGTGCGGGGCCGGCGGCGGGGCCACCGGGTCTGCAGTGCAGGGGTGGCGTGTGTGTGTGTGTGTGTGTGTGTGTTGCAGCAGGGCAGAGCTGCCGGCTGTGTCTTCCACTTCTAGAGCCTACAGGGATGTCACCCTGCTGTGGCATGATGAGGAGGGTGGTTCCAAGTGCCACACAAAGGGTGGGTCACAGGTCCCCAAATGCTTCTCTGGCTGGACCTGCAACACAGGTCCCATCACAGCAGCACAATGACAAGGCCACAGCCATTGCCATTCCTGAGGCAGCAGTGCATCTTTCCTCTGCAGAAAACCGGCCGCAGCCGAGAGAGGCAGTCCTGGCCCCGGCGCATGGGCACGCGTCCTCTGCATCCGCGGCGGCCTGTCCTGTCCCGAGGCAGTGGGGCTCCCTTGGGCTCCGGCCCGGGCCCCGGTCCACTCTCCCGGGATGCTCCTTCTCCAGTCTTGGCCTCTGGGTCTGCCCTGGGTGGCGTGACTTTGTCTGTAAACTCCCTCCTAAAAGGATACCCCTCCCTCACGCGTGGGCTGCGGAGCGAAGGCTTCCATTTACTGGCATCTTCCTTTCTCATTTCATGCTGTAATGGAGATTCATTGCCAGTTTTAAATCCATAATTTGCCATGAAACCCTCGTCTCCGGGCTGGGCTGAGGTCAGGGCGGAGAAGTGATGAGCTATTTTTGGCCCTTTGAGGGCTCCCCGTCCAGCTCCAGCCTCTCTGAGCTCAGCTCAGGGTGGGCCTCAGACAGCGTCCTGGGGCTGACAGCCCGGTGCCAGGCAGCTGGAGCCGGGAGAGGGCAGCTCGCTCGCAGTGGAGCTGGCTGGCCGGCCCGTCTGCTGGTCTGCTGGGACTCTCCCTCCTTTTGTTTTTCGTTAGGGGACTTGGGAGAGAAGCGGACCTCGTGCTGAGGATACCACGCCTCCAGTGCTGCATCCTCTCCCGGGCCTCACGAGGGGTGAGAGTCAACACTCCTGCCAAGTCACCAAGAATCTGTCCATTTCCCAGCGGTGACTGATTCCCTTGAGAGAGCGTTTCTGCGTCTGTCATGGAGACACGGGTGATTTGGCCGTGCTCTGAGCCGTGTGCGTGTGCATGCATGTCCACCAACGCGTCTGTCCCCGAGGCTGCCTCTGTGTCTCTGTGTGTATGAATATGACTGGTGCATACACAGGGAGCCTTGTAAATGGCCAGGGGCCAGCTGGCTTCCTGACCAAGGACCCCCGTAGGGCACTGGACAGAAGCGGGCTCTCGACTGCGCTTTTGCAGGCCTACAGGGATGTTGGAGGAGACACCCAGGCCAGAGGAACCAGCCCGTGACGGGTGCAGTGGGTGAGAGGCTCCTCCAGGCAGCTGCCCCTGCATGTTGCAGATGGTGGCCTGGTTTCACTCGCAGCCCGGAGCTGCTGGTCCCATGCCCAGCGGCAGGCGCCGGAGGATCAAGGCCCTGACGTGCACATCTCCATGCTCTAAGCGTGACCTCTGCTTGCTGAGCAGCTCAGCCTGCCCAGCGTCTCCCAGGGTCACACTTGGTCAGGGCAGCTCTCGGGAGCAAGGGAAGAGGGACTCGGGGAACAGCCCATCGTGCCTGGCTCCCAAACTATGAGCAAATGAGGGAGAGTCACAGTCAAACTGTGGAGTGGGTTTGCATGTCCACCTTTTCAGCGTCTGATTTCACCAGGAGAGAGTGAAGAGATATGCTCCCGGGTCCTGCCTGAATGTGGCGGCTGGTGACAGCACTGTGGCAGGAATGCATGCCCCCCGACTCCAGGCCAGGGCCCTTTGCCTCGCCTGGGTCGGAAGAACTGCCGACGCCCTGGGCCTGGTGGTGACACACCTCAGGGCTGTGTGGGGCTGCCCCGGAGAGCCAGTCACTGGGTGGTGGAGCGGGCCCCGGGCAGGCGCAGGAGCAGGGGCTGAGCATTCCATGTGCAGCAGATCCTGGGTGGGCTCCTACGCCCCTGCCCGGTTTCCCTTGTCCTGCTGTGGAAAGCAGGGCAGGGCTGGCCCGGATGCTCACTTGGGACGTTGCTGCGGCTTCCAGTGGCGAGCAAGCTCTGGGCCAGGCAGTGTCAGGCCTCCGAGCCACTCCAGAAAGGCCGCCTCACGGGAACGTTCATTGGCCCCATCTGTTCCAACCGCCCCTGGTGGCAGTGGGCGTGCTGGGGTAGCCGTCCCTTGCTTCAGGTCTTCCCCTTCTTGGAGAGGACCTGCCTGCCCCTGCCACCCACGCTCGGGCAGGGAAGGGAGGTGCTGACTTTGCCTCCGTCCCGGGTGGACCCCCGCCCCCTCTGGAGCTTTAGCACCTGTGAGTCTCTTGTCTCCACCTTGTTTCCCACTGCGAGGGTGACCCCAGGCTAGGAAGGGGGACTCCTGACATCCCAGCAGGGCTGAGATGAAGGTGGGTGATGGGGTGGGGAGGGGATGCCAGGGCAATACGCAGACTGTTGGGCAGGGGGGCAGCAGGGGGTGATCGTGGGTGTGGCAGGAGGGAGGGCCCAGAGTGACCCAGCTCCGGGACCAGCCACCGCAACCCAGGGCCACAGACCTGCAGGAGACCCTCTGTCCAGGTGGCCCATCAGCAGCTGCTCTGGGCAGCTACTCACGGTGGCACACGGTATTGAACCCAGAGTGCGGGCCTCAGAGACAAGCCCCCCGCCCTGCGGGAGTTACAGGGTAATTTAGGAAAGAAAGACCATTTGTCAGCTTAAGGCAAACTCAGTGGCCCCAAGCTATGCTCACCTGTCACCTGCCCGAGCAGGTAAGCACCAGGTGAGCACCAGGTGAGCACCGAGCTCAGCTGGGAGGGCGAGGAGTGTGCAGTGGCTAAAGGGAGAAGGAGGAAGGGAACCTGCTTCTGGCCCGGGCGGCACTGGGGTGGTCCTGGCCACTGGGAAGGGAGCGAGGATCTGGTGGCTGGGCGCGGCGTGTGGGGGGAGCGAACGCACAAGAGCTCCGATGTGGCTCCCATGTGGAACTGCAGGAGATAAGGATGCTTTTGTCCCTCTCTCCCATCTCCGCCTTGTTTGCTGCCCCTGTCTGGAGGTGATTGCAGGGTAATGAAGGTGGCAGGAAACAGGCACATGGCACAGATGAGATGCGGCACTTAAGACCAGGCCAGGGCCCAGGCAAAACACGCTTAATAGGCAGATAAGGAAATCAATTCTGCTTGTCTTCCCAGGCGTGCTGCTGGGAGGGCCTGCCGGGATCCGGTCTTTCCGCCTTGCCTGCTGCATGGGAAGGCTTCTCTGGGACACAAAGGCTGATCCCCTGGGAAGCAAGGAGGCCTCGCTGGTGTCTCTTAACCTTGTGTGGTAATGGCAATAGTAGGAACAGTTATAGTACCAACAGCCAATGCTTATACACCTTGCTGCAGAGCAGGCCCTATTCCGAGACGCGCTTTACATATACTGTTTCATTAAATCTTTTCTATCGCCCTGTGAAGGCAGGCATGATTATTTTCCCCATTTTACACGGGAAGAAATAGGTACAGAGCAGTTAAATAACTTGCCAAGGTCACACCACCAGTAAGGCAGCACAGCCAGGTTTCACATGCAGGCACTCTGGCTTCTAGAGCCCGGGCTTTTGACCACAAAGCCGTATTACCTCTCTAAACACAACACAACGCAACACAACGCAACTCTCATGTGCATTTGGGGCTTACTATCTGCCAGGCAGGTTCTCTGTTGTGAGGGTCCGTGTGAACTACCCCTAATTTGCCCCCAAGCCTTGTTGCCTCAGTTAACCATGACAGATATTTCCTGAGCACCTTGGCTGTGCTAGGCGTGATGGATGCAAGATCTTCCTGAGACCCGGCAGGGAAACAGACATGAAAACAGTTACTCTCAGTATGATGTGTTGAGTGCTGGGATCAAGGTGCGTAAGGAAGGCAAAAGGAGCACAGAGGGGCACAGTCAGGCCATGTGGGCTTCAGGAAGGCTTCCTGGAGGAGGTGATGTTTAAGGTGAATCTTGACAGGTGAGCTCAAGTTAGCCAGGGGAAGAAAGGCGAGACGGGCATTCCTGGCAGAAACAGTGTGAAGGAATGGAGGGGGCTGCAGGCTGGTTGTTGGTGCTCCAGCGGGTGGGTGAGGGGTCTGGCCTCCAGGGCCCTGTGTGCCCTGGCAGGAGCACGGGCTCTGTTCCGCTTTCCCAGCCCTGGAGAACTGCTCAGGCCATCCCCTACTGGCCTGCCTTTGTCTGTCTGGGCAACTGTGGATGGCTTTCTCACAGCCAGTTTCTGGAAGAACCGTTTAGAAGCCAGCGCCCTCGGGCTGTTTCCGCTCTGCCTTCCCTCGCTGGCAGACCCCAAGTTATTCACTGCTCCTCTCTGGACCCTGCTCCCTACAAGATCTGGGGATTGGGAATTAGGGGAGGCTGCCAACGTGGTGGACTCCAGAGACCCTGCAGCTCCCCTGGCAGAGCTGTGGCAAAGGGAGAGCATGTTTCTGAAAAATGAACAAGTTATGGACACGTAACAGATTGGACCTTATCTGCCCCTCTCAGTATCCAGGGCTTGACATCATTTAAAAAGATGCCCTCTTGGCCGGGCATGGCAGCTCACACCTGTAATCCCAGCACTCTGGGAGGCCGAGGCAGGAGGATCACTCGAGGTCAGGAGTTCGAGACCAGTCTGAGCAAGAGCGAGATCCCGTCTCTACTAAAAATAGAAAGAAATTATCTGGCCAACTAAAAATACATATAGAAAAAATTAGCCGGGCATGGTGGCGCATGCCTGTAGTCCCAGCTACTCGGGAGGCTGAGGCAGGAGGATCGCTTAAGCCCAGGAGTTTGAGGTTGCTGTGAGCTAGGCTGATGCCACGGCACTCCAGCCTGGGCAACAAAGTGAGACTCTGTCTCAAAAAAATAAAATAAAATAAGATAAAAAGACACCCTCTTTATTTGAATTGACTTAGTCTCTCTCTTAAATAATCCATGTTGATTTAGGAAGCCTTATTTCTATCAAGAGCCACAAGACAGCAGAGTTAATATTAGAACCAGCCAGGAAGAAGAGGGAGGTAGGGAGTCAGGCTGGGAAAATGCCCTTTTCGGTAATTAATCCGACACTCAGCACCCCTTCCCCCGCTTCCCATCCTGCCCCACGTGTCCCTTTCCACAGCGTTTGTCACCATCTGACGTCCCGCTGACAACACAGTGCGCTTGCTCAGTCTGCGCATGGCTCTTCCACTGCCCTGCGCCCAGCCAAACGCAAGTGCCACCAAGGCAGGGACGGTTGTCCCTTCTGTTCACTGATGAATCCCAAGTGTCTAGACTGGTGCTTGGCATGTAGCAGGTGTTCAGTAAATATTTGTTGATCAAATCTTTGTCACTCACTTCCTCCTTGCTCCAGGTCCCCCAACTCCTTGCTTCCCAAGTTTCCAGGCAGTTGGAAAGGTCAAGTGCAATGCCAACCTTATAGCTCTGACCTTGGAATAATCTGGATATTTTTTGACCCTGGCATTCCTGCAGATGGGAAAAGGAACAGTCTGCATGCATGTGCATGTGTGTACAGCACTGAAGTGTACAGCCCTGTATTGTCACAGAGCGCGCGTGTGTGTGTGTGTGTGTGTGTGTGTGTGTGTGTTTGAGGCTCACAATGATTCTATGAGATTGATATTTTTATAACCCCCATTTTATAGATGAAGAACCAGAAACTCTTCATTCATTCATTAGCAAAAACCCCAAATATTACTGAATATCTGCTCTGTACTAAGTACTGGTTATAGGGAGTTGAACCAAAGAGAACCAGGTCCAGCCCTAAGGACCTTGCCCAAGGTCACACGGTTAAGCAGGTGCACAGGGGTGTTCTACCTCCTGGTCCAGGGCTCTACCGACTGCAGTGCAGCTCTGCCCAGGTCACGGGGGCCTCTGCAGAGCAGGCTGGGCACACGGGAACGCTGGATGCACAGGTGACTTTGCAGGGAGGACTAGGGGCGAGGTCCACAGCCAAGTCCAGGATCCCAGGCTGGACAGGCCTTCGAGAAGTGCCACTCCCAGCCTCAAAGCGTGATGCTGTCTAAACCAGCCGCATCACCTCCCTTCTGTGCCTCAGGCATCACATGGCTCTCAGTTCCAGCGGGGGACAGCCCGATTTCCTGAATAGCTGCGCAGCGTGAGGACCGTGACAGTGGAAGTTGTGTCCTTCCTGGAGCTGGACAGTTCTAGCGACCCTCATATTACCGCCATCTCTCACTTCAGGGATGAGGAAACCGGGATCTGGAAGGTTGAGAACCGCACGTGTTGCCTGAGGTCTGCAGCCCTTTCTGCAGAGCCACGATCCCTGAGATGTTCTGCAGGCGGAAGAAGACACCTGTCTTGACCTGGACTGAGGCCTTCCTGGACCTCGGCAGCCGGCTGGGCCACAGAGGGGACGTGGCCAACCGCTGGCCTGGACTGGGACCCCCAGTCTTTGCCTCTCTCAGCATTGCACACTCAACGCCTCCCCCTCTTTCCCTCCTCACTTCCTAGCTCCCTCCCCCTGCCTCCCCGGTAGCAAATGCTCAGCTCAAAGTTGCTCCTTGCCTGATTGCATCTGAGAACTGGAAGCACAACGTTAATTAATGTGTCTGTGACTCTAGGCTTGGCTGCCAGGCCGAGCCCCCATGCCCTCCCTGGAGCCCGGCAAGCTCTGAGAGCTGGCCCTCTGGCTTCTCCGAGCACGCTGCCGCGGATGCATATTTTAACAATGCACATCTGTTGGCTACATAATCTCTCGTATTTGCCCTCCTCACTTGGTGCTTTGATGGAAGACCCGGGGGGCCTCCCTCCGTTCCAGCCAAAGTGTTTGCTTTGCAATTTTGCCGGAATACCATCTGATTCTGCTCTCACATCTTCGGCAGGTTCTAATCAGGCTCTTACTTTATTTAATTAAAAATCTATCTCAGGCAAATACAGGCTAAATTAGGAAGCTCTCTCATTCTTGGAACACAGGGAAGGCAGCCCCCCTTGGGGAACTGGCTGGGACATTTTGCTGGGCTGAGATGTCACAGCAAGGCAGATGGGGTCTTGGTTAGGAAGGTGGCTGGGCCGGGGTGCAGAGACGCCTCTCCGCCCTCTGCGGGAGCAGCCGCTCTGTCCACCCACCGTGCACAGCCCAGAGCTCCCTTTCCGGACGGCCGGGTCGGCTTCCGCACTGGGGCCTTCTTCCAGGGCGGTAGGCGGGGCCCTGCGCCCCGGCTGTGGGGTCTGGTGGGGAGGACTGCAGGCGGAGCGGGGAGGCTCTGTCTTGCCTGGGGTCAGTCTGCTCAGGATGAGGTTTCCGTGGAGACTGCCTGGAAGGCTGCTGGCCAAGATGCTGCTCAGGCTCCCTCTCTGGCTCTCAGGAGCTCCACTGAGGGGACCCTGCCGAGGTCCTCAAGACTCCTCCTTCCCCCTTTCAGCTGGTCTCCAGGCTTGAATAAAACATCCCCCAGGAAATCCAGCTCTGTGCCCAGAGGGCAGTGCCAGGCCACCCACTGGAGAGGGAGGGGGAGCACATGCCTTTGAGATGTGACCGCAGACAAAATCGAGTCTGTGCAGACGGGACCCTGGGCCCTGCTCCGAGAAGCCTGGTCCTGTACCCGCAGGAAAAGTGAGAGTCTGCTGGCTTTTGGGAACAAGAGACTGGGCCAAGAGTGATGGTTTGGAGTCGATTTTGAATGTTAATTAAGCTGTGTAACCTTCTCTAAGTGCTTTTGCCTCTCTGAGTCTCAGTTTTCTTATCTATAAAAGGTTTGGGATAATTTGGGCTTTAATACTTTGGACTTCGTTATCCAACCAAGACAGCGGAGAGGAAAGGAAGTGTAAGTGGTCGTCCCCGACTGGGGAAGGGAAGACCCGTAAGGACACAGGTGTCTCCGCCTAGTCTTGGTGCCGTGTCAAGCCAGAGGAGTGGACGATGCTTGGGCTCCCGTTGTTCCGGCATCTCTGGCCCCTCTTCTGAGAACGGGGGCCGAACCCTCTCTGAGGGTGAGACCCTACTACTTTGCTTAGCAAAGCTTTTCTGGCATTGTGCAAGCCTCAAAATCAGAAAAAATATATTAGGCCCTAAATCCTCCTTCTCTTCTCCCTCAACCCCCACATCAAACCGCAGGCTTGCTCCTGCCTCAGCCGCCACCATGCTGCCGCCCCCCGACGTCCCTGCTACTCCTCCGAAGGCCACGTCCCGCCGCCAAGTCATCCGCGTACTTGCCCCGCCCGACTGGGCTTATTTTCTCATTCCTTTCATCGCAGGCCAGAGACTCAAAGGTTGAAGGAGGTTTCTGAGACCGGCCCCAGGTTCCTCCCCGCGGCCTCCAGAAGCCGAGCTGAGCTTGGTAAGAGGCCCTCCGGGGCCGTCTGCGGCCGCGCTTGGAAGGACGTGCCTGGTGTGTTTGGCCACGTAGATCTGCAGAAAACCTGACACACTCTTAAGTATTCCACCTCTGAGCAGCCGCGCGCCCAGCTACCCGGCAAGCGCTGCACCCAGCTGCCGGCCCTGCTGTGGAGCCCCGACAACAGCTGCTGTGGGGCAGCCCGGGCTTCCCTCTCCTGGCTGCCCCGCTCCACCCACGCCCATGCCTGGCGGACTCTTGCACGAGGGGCTGGGAGCTGCTGCCAGGAGCCCTTCGCCTCTCCTGAGCCTCCGTTTCTCATCTGGGGCAACACTCCCTGTCCCAGAGTAGCGTCAGGGACAGCTGAGGTTGTGTGTGCACAAGAGCTTTGAGGGCTGCTGTAAACCGCTTTGCAAATGTGAGCTCTTCTTACTTGTGTGCAAGGCCTGGCTCCCAGCAGCCCTGATCCTCAGCAACACCTGCTGGAGGAAGGAGACTGCCAGGCTGAGCTCTGTGGCAGAACCAGGCAGTGCAAGAGGTCACCGAGCCCACTCCCCTGCCTTCAGGCAAGACGTTCCAGGGTCAGTGGGCTCCCAGGAAGGCCCGATGGAGACAGAGCAAGGGGAAAAGGTACGGCACGGAATAAGGACCTAAAATGAACTTTCCTAGGAGTGACCTGAGAGCCGGGATTCCCAGGGGGCAGCGAGGGGTGGGGAAGGCACCAGGGCCACTGGTGGCCCCGTGGAAACTTGGACCACAGAGAATCCAGGGGGGTGGATGGACAGGGCTTGTTAGCACGCAGGAGCTCAGCTCAGAAGGCCCCCCGGACTGCGCCACGCCCTCCCCTGGCCTAGACGGGACGCGCAGAGCCCGCTTTCCCACTGAATGAACAAGCCCCAGGAGCCCTTGTCGGCTTCCTACGGCGCAGACACACCCGAGCAGGACAGAGGCATAGTCAGTTGGCCTTTGACCTTCTGATTTCCCAGGGCAGGAGCCTTGGCTTGTCCCCTTGGAAGGGCGGTGGTATGGCCCCCACGGGAGGAGGAGTGGCTGGAGCCCTGTGGGACGAAGTCCAGCTGGGAATCCTCCCTCATCTGGCTGTGAGGACCCTCCTGGAGCTGAGCCCTCGGGGCCCCACGTGCAGCTGGCAATCTTACCCAGGACCGTGAGGCGCGCGGGGCGGGAGCGGATGGCAGCCTGGATGGCCTGGCACTCGTACACGGCGTCGTCCTGCAGCTCTGCACGCAGGATCTTCAGGTGGTGCTCCCCTGACAGGTGGTTCCCGACCACCAGGTACTGCGGGTAACCTGCGGAGACAGCAGGCAGCTCAGGCTGGGCAGGGGTGCGGGAGACATTCTCGACAAACAGGAACGGCACGGGGGACCCGGGAAGGGGCTCTCTAGACGCTGGCCCAGCAGGCGATTCTTGGCCCGATCTCAGTGCAAGGAGAACAAAGCAAGAGTTTTCCCAGGGCATCGGGCAGTGTGTGTGTGTGTCTGTGTGTGTGTGTGTGTGTGTGTGTGTGTGTGTACAGGCGTGTGCGTGCGTGTGCGCGAGTGTGTGTGCAAGGGTACTGTCGGTTTAAGTTTAGGAAAACGGGAGGAGCCACCACTAGGAGAGAGAGAGGGACAGGCTGAGTGTGGGCAGGCGTGGCTGGTCCCCGCGCTGGCCAGCGGGCCCGGCCCTGCGCACAGCCGAGCAGACGTGCGCCGGGGTGAGAGGGCACAGGGGCGGGGGAGACGCAAGACACAGACCCCTGCCCCCCCCACAGGCGGAGAATCACAGGCACAGAGAGAAGCCAGAGTAAGAGAGGGAAGGAAGGGAAAAGGGGAATATTCGAAAAATGATCAAGAGTGACTTGGGAGAAGTTTTGTTTCGGAACGGACAGGAAGTAGAAATCTGAGCCCACCCTCCAGTGTCTAGCAACCCCGGCCACTGTGAGCCGTGGGCCCTCGTCTAGGCATTCCTGCTGCCCACCCCAAACCCAGGGCCTGACTGAGCACTTAGGAGGTGCTCAGGACACTTAGGAATTTGGGGCCCCTTGTACCGTTGGCGATGAATAATAGATAAATAAAAGTTTGGAAAAGATAAATCATTAATCAGCTTCCCTGCTGCTCTGTAGGGCTGAATATGAACACCAGCTTAAGTCATGCTGGCCGGGCTGGGCAGAAGTTCTCTTTCCCAGGTCTCCGGCTCCAGACCTTCTTAGCTTCTCCCCATCGGACCCACTGTCCATGGGTCCCCTCCCCCACTACTCACAGTGTGGATTTACAGCTGGACCCCCGCGCCCCTGTGCGGGTCCCCTGCTCTCCTCAGAGCCACACTCTGCCCCACCCCTGCCTTCTGCAGGGCCTGGCCGCGCGGTGGGAGAGCTCGGCGTGTGCGTGGGAGTGCGGGGTTGGACATACCTGGCCTTTTAAAGAGAAGAAGAGGGCTTGAGCAAGTGAGAGAGACACAGGAACAAAGACGGGGGGATATGTAAGAGTTCTCCTCCAATATTTCAAAGGCTCTTAGTGTGAGTTAGACGTGTTCATGTAGCTCCCGAGGATGGCACTACACCAACAAGCAGAATTAACATGGGGAAGTACTTTAGAATATTCTTAACTGTTTGAGGTGTTCAACAAGGATCTGGGCTGCCAGAAATAGTAGCGAGGTCCCATCACCGGCTGTATTCGAGCAGGGCTTGGCTGATCCCCCTCGGGGATGGTGCAGAGGCGATTTCCACACTGGATGAAACACTGGACTAGAAGAGCTCAAAGGCCCCTCCCGCCTCCGTAAGCCAAGGGTCTTGCGGGGGTGGGCAGGCCTCCCGGGGCTGGGCTGCAGCAGGGCAGTGGAGGTGGCTGCGGCCCTCTGCCAGCCTTCCTGGCATGCTCTGTGGGGGCTTCCTGTGCAGCTGAGCCCTCCAGGCTCATGTCCTCACAGCTACCACGGTCCTCACTGTGCCATCAGATGGCCCTGCCTCCTCAGCTGTGCTGGCCTGGCCAGCGATGCTCACAGGCCATCAGCTGTCCGCCCCAGAGCACTGCCTCTCCTCCTGCCCACCCCCCTCCCCCCGCGGGGCTCTGGGATGGAGCCCAGGTAAGCTAAGCTGGTGCCCCCAGGGCCGGGCGAGGGGCTGGGAGTGGGTTCTAGTCCAGTCCTCTCTGTGCTGCTGCCGCTGCTCCAGCGTAGCTGGCTCGCAGCCCCCAGCCCCTGTAGCCCAGCCTCCGGATCCCCACGTCCTGTGATCAGTCCCTGGTCCCCTGCAGGCATCCTGGCTGGAGTGTGTGTTTTTGCTGTCTTGCAAGCTATCAGCAGCAGGACTTCACTCTCATGAGCTGCCGAAAACATCAGTGATGGGTTTGTTTGTATTTGCCTAATTAGGCGGGGAGTTGTGATGCTATTCCAAGGACTGGCAGCATCTTTCAAAAACATAGAGTCAGAAGCATAGATTCTGAGGAAGTTCTAGCTCTTTCCACAGTATCACTACTCTCTCCTGGGACTCCCACAGGAGGCAAAAGTATTTAGAGTCTGGGTTCTACAATCAAATTACCTGGGTTCCAACGCCAGCTCTATCATTTCCTGGCTCTGTTGTCTTGGGTGAGTTACTTTAACTTCCTTGTGCCTCAGTTTCCTTATTGGTAAAATGGGGACAATACCACTGCATCATAAGTTTACGGTGAAGATTAAATAGAATAACCTACGTGAAGCGCTAGCACACAGTAAGTAGTCTGTAAAGGCGAACTGCAATTACAACAAGAGAGAATAAGGCAAGGTAGCCGAAGAAGTCTTCCTCTTTCTACAGGAGAGCAGGCAGGTTTCTGGGCCCACTGGGGTTAAGAGTCAGAGTCTCATGCTTTGGGATGGGTTATATAATTGAGTCAACTTCTTTCTCAACTGTGACTTTGTCTACCTGTCAAACAAAGGGGAAAATCCTTCTTTTCCCCTCCAGGTCATTGTAGATTTATGAGATAATGTCTGACAAGTACTTGAGATTTTCAGAAGAAAAATGTTCTATCAGCATGAGGGAGTGTTTTTAGAAATCATTTCCCTTGACTGATTCTCCTGGCCTTGGTGACCAGAAAGGCACTTAGGTCTTCAGCGAGGGTCCCATTCCTGCTAGACTCAGTGGGGCTGCGTGGTTAAAATGGGACAGCACAGGGCTGCAGCAGGCTGGAGCCCCACCACACCGGGCCTGGTTCCCTGCAGGAAAACGTCTGTAGTATCAAGTGCTCCACAAACGCTTGCCGTGTGGAGCTGAGTTCTGTTGTGCTACTTTCTTACCAGGCAAGCCAGTAGCATTTATTGAACATGCAAGTATCTATCAGTATTGCCATGACGCTATTTTTGGGACAAGTGATCAAATATAGGGCATAAACTACTTTTTTGTCAGGAGCCTGTGTTCACGGGCTCTGCACGGAGAGGGCCAACCGAGTCAAGCTGGGCGGGACGCAGAGCCTGGCTCAGGAGAGGCCACTGTCCTTCAGGGCCGAGCAGGCCCCAGTCCTGGATTCCAGGAGCCATTTATGGAACTGGAAGCCAGAGCGTCAATTATCTATGCCACGACGACCACTCTGTGAACGGCCCCTCGTGACCTGGAACTCCTCTTGGCCACTGACCCAAGACCCTGTCCCTGCTTGAAGGCTGAGAACCACTGGCCAGGAAGCCAGACGGCCACCTGACCCAGCACCAGGGCAACGCCGAGCCCACAGCCCCCGGTGCATGAGCGTCGAGCTGGGGACAGTCGTATCGTCTCCCCGTTTCTCTAGGGGAAGGGAGTTCAGAGTCTCTGGAATTGGCTGGTTCCCATAACACTTAAACTTCATGGGAGCGCAGTGTATTTTGGAGATATGCTTGTATATTCTGTCCATGCTCAGCTGGGCTGCAGCATTCAGACCCAGAGACTACTACTGACCACTGGCACAATGTCACAATACATGTTTTTGGCAAGACATAACTCCCATTTTAAAATATTAATTTCCCAAGCCTCACTCGGTTTTCACGTCCTACAGCTCTATGCCATGGGAGAGGCAAAGTTACTTTCTAGCTGAATAATATGTTTCTCTTCTCCTCCACCCTCAGGCATTCCCAAAGCACAGGGCAATGATGCCCAGCTTGTGCCAAGCCTCACAAACACCCGTGTGCCTACTCTCTGCAGGGCAGGAGGGTGACGGCTGACGCGTGACAGGACCATGGGGACCATTCCATTCTTGCTTCTCCTGGGGAGAGGATGGATTGGAGAGGCATCTGTGTGGGCTTACAAGGTCCCCATTCACCACAGTTAACACGAGCCAGTGAGTTGCATGCCAGCCGTCAACAGCCACGGGACCCCCATTCCCCTGGGGCAGCTTTGCTGAACACCAGCCTGGGCGGGCTGAACAAGGTTTGGAGTTTATGTTAGACATGTCCTGTCTTTTCTTTTCTTCCCATCATGTGATGAGCCCTAAGATCGATCAGGTTTCTTTGTGAGTTTTCAGCTTCTTGGCTCACCGGCGGGTGGGAAGCCTGGGAGAGCCAGGTTGTGCTTCTGTCTCCTTAATCATCCTGCCTTGATAAGTGGGGGATACATTTTGGGCCAAGAAACAGGAACACTTGATTTCTGGAAATCAGACTTCATGGGAGTCTTGTTTGACTTTGGAGTAGACTCTCCGGGGCAACGTTACATTTGGTTTGGAACTGACAGCCAGAATGGGGCCTACCTGTAGTTCGTTACTCACAGTCCCAGGAACTCTGGACTCAGGGCTCACCTAGCCTGACTCTGCTCAGGGAGCTGCAGAGAAAGCTGGGGATTTGATCCCCAAACGCCTGGGAAGCTGGGTGCTCCCTAGGGGCAGATGGGTGGGTCGGTACTCACTTGAGAGGTCCCTGCCCACACCCAGGGCCAGGCCGTCTTTGATCCATAGAACGAAGCCATCGTATTCCGGGATGGCGCACAGCAGTGTCACCGGCTGTCCAGATACCACCACCTGGTCCTGGGGCTGCTGGCTGAAGGAGTAGACGTGGCCTAGGAGGGACACAAGCACAGGGTCAGTCACGTGCAGGTGCAGTGGCGGAAGGCCACCCTCCCCTTACGCAAGCAGAGCTGAGGCTGGGGCGGGACAGCAATCTCCCTCAGAACCTGGCTTCCTGCTGGGGTCCGGCGGTGCCTCCCCTCCGGTCCCTGCCCCAGCCCTGTCACCTGCTGTCGGGCCGGCTCCCAACTGCAGCCCCTCTGCTCTTCGACCCCTAACACTTGCGCTGGCCCAGCCATACCCCAGCGTCCCAGGGCCATCACCGCCACCCTTGGGAAGCGCCACTCCCCTTTCACTGAGCAACTGCTGTTCCACCCGCAGCCCAGCGTGTACTTCCACGAGGGCGGGCGCAGCTCAGGGCCTGCCTGCTAAGAGGGCGGGGGGCGGGGAGTGGTGTAGTTTTGGTTAGATCATTCTTTGTTTTAGAGCCTCCCAGATAGGCCTAGGGCCAAATTCGGAGGGGTGGGTGGTGGTCCTGTGGCAGGAGCGGTGGAGGGAGCAGGGGGTCAGGTCCCACCGTGTCCTCCCTGTCCCCTTCTTTCCTGCGGCCTCGTGACACTCGGGAGAAAATCAGCCGCGGACCCCACGCCTCCCAGCCGCAGCTCAAAGCCGGACGGCACGGAGCCGTCGGAGCCACTCGGCTCCCAGCGCCTCCTTGAACACACACACCCGCAGTGCGCCGGGCTCCGGTCTGAGGTTTTAAATATTAGCTTGTTAATATTTTCATCCTCATAACCACCTAAAACTGGTAGGTGCTGCTTTTGTCCCCATTTTCCAGGCGGGGAAATGAGGCATGGGGATGAAGATAGTAGCAGGAGCACCCCCAGCCACTGCGGCGGCCCTCCCGTGGGCATCAGGAGTGCCACTTCTACGGGTTTGGGAAACCGAGGCCTGGGGCGGGGCTGAATTGCCCAGGGAGCTGTCTGGTGGCAGGCGAGGCTGTGAACCCAAGTCTCTCTGGCCCTGAAGACCATGTTCTCGTCCACTGAGCTACGCAGTGTGGGCCCCTCAGCCTGGCCCTGGCGGCAGTTGCTAAAGAAAAGGGGTGACGTGACCCATGCTCCCTCGGAGGCCACAGTGGACAGCAGGACATTGACACTTACTGAGCTTCGGGCCCACAATGCCATCAGCGCTTTACATACCACTTTCTCCTGCAATCCACTTAATTACATTAATACTTTAGGGCGGAAATAGCCTCATTTTACAACACAGAAACCAGGATCAGAGAGGTACAGTAACCTGCCCAAAGTCACACAGCTAATGAGTGGTGGAGCTAGAGTTTGAGCTGGGGTCCCTCTGTGTTCTGGGCCCTCACTCTTTCCCACCCCTGCTCTGTGCAGTCAAAGACCTTACTGCGGCACACTGGACCTGGGGGGCAGCTGCTGCCACCACCTCTCGTCCCCGACCTGGGAGAGTCAGCTACAGAGCTCCTGGATACTGCAGCCCATCCTAGGGACACAAAGCCCTGGGCTCAGACCACACACAGGACGAGCGCTCAGCGGCAGGCGACCTCAGGAAGGGGCACTGGTGCCCAGGGACGGGCCAGGGGAGCTGGAGGGCAGGCGGCCGGGCTGGCCTCCCCCAGGGAGGGAGGCCATCTCAGCAGACAGGAAGGTAGCTGGCCACAGCTGCTGAGATCTTGGCCGAGTCTCATTAGAAATCGGCCTTGAATTCTGGGAGTAGCACTTCTTATTCTGATTTGAGCTTTACAAATTAGATTTCATAGGACATTTTAATCAGCTATGTGTGGTGATTTTTTTCCCTCTCTCTGTCTCTTCAAGTTCTCTGTTGTAATGAGACTGTTTCTGGCACCCAAACAGGAGAGAAAAGGAAGGGAGAGATGAGAGAGGAGAGAGTGGAGGAGTGAAGTGAGCGGGAGGGAAAGAGGGAGGTGGGGGCCGGGGGCCCGCGGACGGGGCAGGACGGGGTGGCAGGGAGGGCTCCTCCCCAGGCTCTTTTCTCCTTCCTCTAACGATGATTTCACAGCTCATTCTTCCATCTCAAAATCTTTCTTGCAAGAAGGACCGAGCCCAGGCAGCCACAGCTGCCAAAGACTGTGCTGTCAGAGGGCGTCAGCAGGTTGTCAGCAGGGAGCTGGCGGGTGTGGTGAGAAGGTCCCCTGAAATGCCATTACCAGGCAGCACCTGCAGTGGGTGGCCGTCCCAGTCCCCCAGTGCTGCTGCCTCTTGGAGGAAGGACGGGAGGAGCGGGTGAGGATGCCTGGGGAGGGGGCACAGGAGGCTCGCGGGGGCCAGGGTGGGCTGGCCTGGCTGGTGCGCTGACGGAGAGGCCACCGTGAGACCAGGCGAGGCAGGATAGCTTCCGGGGGCACAAGCCACTTTGGAGGCCGGCTGAGCCAGGAGAGGGGCAGGCGCCTGGGGTCCCGGAGAGAGGGGGCTGAGCGACGGGGCAGAGCCCATGGGGGTGGGTCTGAGCAGGCCCTCCTGAGGGCCTCTGCCTCACCTTTGCCTGCTGGGACCTGCTTGGCTCTTCTATGCGGAGAATGTGTCTCGGGGGAGAAACGCAGGATAGTTTTGAACAACCACCCAGAAAACATGACTTGCAAATTATTTTTGTAGTGGGGGACAGTTAGTACTCTAATTGACAATTTTCCTTTTCGGTCTAATTTTAATTTTTGCACATTATGTTAAAATTACTTTTTTCTTTAAATCAATGAGATGCTTTTTCTACGGATCTTAAACGGAGTGTTCCTGAGTGTGCAGAGTGGGTCACAGGCTAGGTGAGGGGCGGGGCTGCGCCGTCGTGCCCAGGGGCGCAGGGTGCCAGCCTTGGTCGCTCTGCCGGGCAGAGGACGCTCCTGCCTCCCACGGCCTGTTGGCTGCCACCACTGTCCTCCCTCCGCCAGAGAAGGGGAATGTGGGTGATCCTGGATGGTTTCTGTCACCTCCTGCGCAGAGCCTCAAGGACACGGTGAGCTCCTTGGGGGCGTCCGTTTATCCCGCACACACACCATGGACCCCTGCGGTGGGCGGGTGCTCTGCTGTCTGCGAGAAGCAGGTGGCTGGGCCTGGCCCACCCCACGGGACCCGGCAGCTGTGCTCCCGTCACACCCAGTCCTGCTCCCGGGGTAGACGCCCCCCCAGCCGCGCCTCCCCCCCAGCCGCGCCCCCCCCCCCTCGGCCTCCCCATCCGCCCAGTGATGTGCTCCCAGTGTGGAGCCCGGCAGTCAGTGCCCCTCTCCATGTTTTAGTTTTATTTCTTATTTTTGGGGGATAGGGTCTTGCTCTGTCACCCAGGCTGGAGTGCAGTGGCACCATCACAGCTCACTGTAACCTTGACATCCTGGGGTCAGGGGATCCTCCCACCTCAGCCTCCCCGGTAGCTGGGACTACAGGCGCTTTATTTTTAATCTGTCACCATCGCCGAGCGTGGCCCAACCTCTCTCCCCACCTCTCTCAGCCTCACCTTTTCTTCTCCGTCCCCCCTGCCACCGCACAAGCCCAGCACCTTGTCACCCCAGCCAGGCTCGGCAACAGACGGAGGGCTCTCCTCGCCCCGCCCGTTACACACACTGCCCTGGGTTTTTCTTCTTAAATCACCACTTTTCTTGTGTTTCCTCCCTTTTCGGCGGGTGGAATCTCACGGCTCTCCACTGCCTGCAGGGAACACCCAGCCTCCCAGCCTGGACTGCAAGCTTCTCTGAAATCCGACTTCTCCTCTCCCCAGGTGCTCAACGGCATCGCTGTGTCAGCTGGTCACCGATGTCACCTGCTGTGTCCTCACTGTTTCATCCCCCTGGGGTGCAGCCTCTGCCCCAGGCCTCCCCAAGCAACCACACCCAGCCCCAGCTCTCTTCCCAGACAGCTCCTGTGACCCAGGGCATCTTCGCGATTTCTCCCCTCGTGTTTCCTCCCTTTCATCTCCCTCAATTTCTCCAAGCCCTTATTGAGCACCTACTGTATGTCAGATGCTGGAAAAAGGTGCACTTCCTAGGGGCAGGGCCAGGGCTGTCTTATCCGTCTTGCGTCCCAGTGTCCAGCCGTGTGGGGACGCCGAGTCCCCTCCGTTACCTGAGCCTGTGCGCTGTGGCTTGCCTATTCTAGTTTGTCTCCTGGGATCTGTGGCCGATGTAGGAAAACGGCCGACCAGGCAGACCCTGCGCGGAGCACACTGCGCAGGACAAAGGTGCGGGGCGCAAGGGAAGGGCCAGAGTCTAAAGGCAAAAAAGTAACCAAGTTATTCGCGGGAGACCGCGGAGGCTGGGTCACGTGTAGCCATCGTTACTGATGTTTACACATGAACTGAGGCCCCCAGACACGAAGGACCTGTCTGAGGTCCCGGAGTCAGCTCCCACCCTCGGGCCTGTGGCTGCAACTGTGTCCTCCCACTGTCCCATGTTGGCTGCGGAATAAAGGGTGGCAGACCTGGGTTTTCATTCTCAAGAAAGCAGCCACTGCCCCGACTGGCAGCCGGCTCAGGTCTACAGAGGGTCTTTGGCGTGAAATGTGATTTGTCTGCTCTCCCTGAATTGACAGCCACAGTCTGCGCCCAGCACGGGTCAGCGGCACGAAAGAGAGAGAAGTGATCGTGATTACTGGTAGTGGATATACGTACACGTTATATAGTGTGTTATAACCTTACATATGATAACATTTTTCTTGTTATTAGATTAGCAACAGCTAACTTTCACTGAGTGGCGAGCGCGTCGTAGAGCTCTGCCTGGGCTACGGCATGACCTCTCCTGAGAGTCCTGCAACTCGGGCAGGCCTCAGACCCACGTGGCGGTGCAGCGTGGGCCCGCGCTGCCAGGGGGAGGCGTCAGCCCGGCAGCCGCTCCAGCGCTGTAGCCTCGGGTCCGTACTGGGCCTCGCGCACTCTGCCACGCAGCCCTCAGGCCCTGGACGCTCTCAGAGCCTGCCCTAGACCCCTCACCCCGTGCCCTGGCCAGCGCGGAGGCGTCTCGAGGACAGTCACAAAGGAGGGTGTGCACCATGTCCCTGTGCCGCGGGCACGGTGCTCTGGGGGCCGGGCGGCCGGGCTGGCCAGGGCAGCTTCCCGAGAAGGGGAACACAGGCCTGCAGGTCCTGCCGGTCACCCCGTCCCTGCAAAGAGCCCTCAAGCCCCTCGCCAGGGCCCGGGACGGAGGCAGACAGCGTGGTGGGAACCGTGGGCTCGGGGAGCAGACCGGCCCGGGTTTGGCCCTGGCACCCCACCGAGCCTCCTTCCACCTGTCTGTGACGGGGCGGCGAGGCCACCGCAGGAGGGCGCGGCGGGAGAAGGGGAGAGAGGCTGAGGTGCCGTCCAGGCCGCGTGGCTAGGCCTGCCTGGCAGTGCGCGCCCAGGGCACACCCGCCTCTCTCCCCAGGGCCCTTCCGCTGAGCTCCACCCGGAACGGCAGGTGGCTCTCTACTGACGTGAGGGGGACAAGGGGGGTTTAATCAGTGCCCAGTAACTTATTGAAGAGACAAGTTTTCACTAAAGACGAGAACAGATTCTCCTCTTGGTGGGAGGACCACGGTGTAGCTCCCTGTGTGCTCAGGTGGGGCTGGCCGCTGGCGTGTGCAGTAGGTGAGCACGACGCCACGGGCCATGCCCGCCCCCGTGAGCCAAGCCAGGCTGGGGGGCGAGCTGGACAGAACTGTCCCACTTGGCTGCAGGGGGCGCTGGGCTTGGTGGGGCCAGGGGGTTTCCTGGGCCACCAGGGGCTGCCTTGGTTCCACGTCTGACGGGTACGGAGTCGGCTTCCACGTGCAGAGAAGGCTGAGCGTGTGCGGTGCAGGCCGGTGCCTGGGGCACGTGGGCAGCCAGGTGGCGCCGTGGCCGAGGCAGGGGGCTGGGGGCGGCGTGGCCGGTGGAAGGCAGTGCGGAGCCCTGGCAGCGGCTGCACTCCAGGGAGGTGCAGCCTGGCCTGGGAAGGGCGTTGGGTGGGCCCTGGGGGCTCTGGTTGGGGGGCAGAGCTGGGGGAGCGCCCTCCTGTCAGTGGTGGTCCCAGCCCCACTCGGCCTCAGCGGAGCCGGCCCTGCCAGCAGTCTCCCCAGCCTCTGTGCTGCTCTCAGAAGCCCTGCGCTCAGCGTCTGCCTCCCCAGGGCTGCTCCACGCCGCAAGCTCAAAAGCCCCCGCAAGCGCTCACTCCTGCGTCTGCGCTGGCCCAGGCTCGCCGCCGGGCACACGCTCTCCCCTTGGTCTCTTCTTGGGGACTGGCACGCGGCACACATTAGCACGGAATGAACCGTCACCATCTGGCTCCAGAGGTCCCCACCGACTTCCGGCAAAACATTTAAAGCGCTGAAGACCCTGCTCAGTCGCCAGTGATCTCGGGGAGGGAAGAGGCCTTTTGCTGTGGAAGGCTGGGGCTGCAGGGCAAGTCGTGGGGGAGGGTTGAAGGCTGGGGCTGCAGGGCAAGTCGCTGGGGGGGGGTTGAAGGCTGGGGCTGCAGGGCAAGTCGTGAGGTGGGGGTGTCGAAGGCTGGGGCTGCAGGGCAAGTCGCAGGGGGAGGTGTCGAAGGCTGGGGCTGCAGGGCAAGTCGCTGGGGGGGGGTCGAAGGCTGGGGCTGCAGGGCAAGTCGCGGGGGGGGTGGTCGAAGGCTGGGGCTGCAGGGCAAGTCGCCAGGGGCAAGGTCTTGCGGTGGCTCGCGGGGGCCGTCTGTGGGGCTGACGGAACTGGCCTCCAGCCCCATCCCTTCTGCAGCCAGATCTTTCCTGCTTCTGTTCCTTGTCAACTGCTTCAGATTTTGATCGAACAAATTCCTCTTATTCTTACAGAATGTCGGAAAGCCTCTAGTTTAGAATCCTGGGGATGCCCCGGAGCCTGCGTGGAGACGGGCACTGAACACGCCCGTGTCTCCCTGCAGCCCCCTCGTTCCATCCGTACTCGGAGGGCAGCTCAGAGGCAATGAGGAGATGTGCTCTTTTCCTCCCTTCTCTTGGCCTGGCCACTTTGGCCCGACCTTTGTCCCAGCGGCAGGTTGAGGGTAACCTACGTCTTCAAGGCTAATCCCGGCCAGACCTGAATGGGCACGTGAGGGTCCCCTGGCCGGCCGGGAGTGCGTGCCTTGCGTCCGGGAAGCCCGGTGCCCTGCACACACGCACACGCTCACCCTCATGGCCCTGGTGGGGCCCAGCTGAAACCCTGCCTGCCGCTGCCTGCCCCTGCCTGTCCCTCCCAGGACAGCCACTGAAACTTACTGAGCACCTGTGGATGGTCACGCTTGACTGCAGGTCACCAGACTACCAGGGTAAAGGGGTTGGTCATACAGAGGTCATATAAAGTTCTTTCGGAGTTCAAGAAAGGTCTGCTTCGCACCTGGAGGCTGTGGGGAGGAAATGGGGCAGGCTTCCTGGAGGAGGACTTGTGTGGGGCAGGTGAGGGAGGAGCGATGTCATTCTGGGCTGGGAGAAAACACCGGCAAAGACGACGAGTAGCCCTCAGCTGCCCGCTAGGAACACGTGACCGATGGGCCACCTGCCAGGCCTGCGTCCTGGACACGACAAAGAACACAGGGCAGTCAGGCCTGGGAAGGAACTTTGGCCCTGGCCCTGGCAGTGCCTCAGTTTCCTCATCTGCACAACGGGGATGATGTGCGTACTCGGCGAAGCCACTGTGAGGAGGAGAGGCCTCACACACACAGTCTTGGTGAGGCCACTTCATCACTTCCGGTGGGTCTGCCCTGGGCCTGGCACTAACGCTGGGCCAGGCAGCCCCCGGCACGCAGGGGCCTGGAGCCGGGAACAGAGGTTTTGCAAAGCCGAAGCTGGGCCGGTCAGACACCTGCTTCTCCGCAGGTCGTGCGGGGAGAGCCGAGCGTGGGAGCCCCTGCGGCCCGGCCGCTGCCACCATCCCAGCCGGTCAGCCATGCAGAACGTGCTCAGATGTCACCGTCTGCTCTGTTATTAGGGCCCCACCGAGGAAGGCTCAGGAACACTCACACTGGGGATTTTCATCTTTCATCGCCAGCTTCCTCCCAGCCTAGAGCTCGCAAATTGCCTCTTACGAGATTAAGGGCAACTGCCCCTGTCCTGAGAAGCGAAGGGAAGGAAGGAGGGAGGGAGGGAGCCAGCGCTGCTCTCCTGATGCCAGACGGGGCCAGGCGGGCGAGGCACGAGGCGGCAGGACTCAGATCACACCTGCAAGCCCATGTCTGAACTTCTGCTGTTCTCCTGCTGCTCGGCACTGGGCCTGCTCCTAGCACAGGAGAGTGAGCTTCAGGAAGCTTCCAGAATGCCCTGCCATGGCCTACCCCAGGGAGCAGGAGCGGGGTGATGGGGTATGTTCTGGCCCGCACAGGTTGACTAACTGATAAAGCTGATTTTTTGGGAGGTCCAGGGGCTGCTGCTGAGTGTGCCAGCCCCAGGAGCACCACGCTGGCCTCAGCAGTGCTCAGGGCCAGGCTGGTGTGGGGTCCAGGGAGGGCCTGCTACGTCTTCTGCCGACGAGGGGCTCAGAGCCTGGAGGAAGCCCAAGAAACTGGACAAAAGGCCTTACACAATTAGTGCCAAAGCAAGGCATAGACACAGTCCCAAGGAAGGGCCACAGGAGGGTGGGCCCTGAAATGCCCTGGAGAGTAAGAAAGATGAGGACAGGGGGACTGTCCCCGGGATAGAGAACAGCCATGGCATAGCGTGGCACCCAGGACGTGTGCAGGGAATAAGGGTATTGATGTCACAAGGACTGGGCTCATTCCTGGCACTGCCGTTGAGCTGGCTGGGCAAATTGCTTAGTTTCTCGGAGCTGGTTTCCCTGTCGGGACAGCAATTGCTACTTGTTGGGTGGTTTGTGAGAATGAAATGGGACATTTCGTGTCCCGTGCACAGGGCCCTGCCTGCCCTCCACCATGGCAGCTGTCACTACCTTAGGGACCCGGTAGGATGCGTGCCTGGAGCGTGTGTGTGCAGATGCATTTGGTAGGGTGCAAATCTAGAAAGTCCTGGGGGTCTCACTGTGTGGGCCCTCGGATGCGTGCCAGGAAGTCTGCACTTCATGAGAAGTCAGTGAGGGTTTTTGAACCACGTGCCCAGATCTGAGTTTTGGGAGGATCACAGCGGCGAGAGTGCGGGGGACGGAGGAGGGAATCTGACGACAGGAGACTGGCTGTCGTGAGGCTCAGGCCAGCGCTGCGCCAGTGGAACGAGGAGAACGGATTCGGGAGCCACTTGGAGGTAGCACTGACAGCACTCGGTTGGCGATGAGGGACGCGAAGGCACCAAGGCCCAGCCCCTGGTTGGCAGGGCGGGCTGGGTGGCCGATGGTGGAGCTGTTTGCTGCTCAGGAGGGGAAGCAGGTCCGAGGCGAGGCAGTGAGTTCAGCGTGGATGTGGACGGACAGGGTCCGGGGACGGCTCAGGTGCAGATGTTCGTACGTGGTTGGGTCCATGGGTCTGGCGCTGGGAAGAAGGTATAACTCACAGTGGACACTATGGGCCAGGCAGTAGGAGAAGCGTTTTTTGGTATCCTCTCATTTGGTGTTAACCTGAGAATTCTCCAAATATGCAAAGTTATAGATGTTGATGTGACTATCTAAGAGGGACAAGGTTACTTCAAGCTAGGAGTGTTTGCAGCAGCTGCCTTGGGGGGGACGTCTAACTCCTACCAAGGTTTGCATAGGCTTCGAGCCCTGTCAGGATGGCAAGTGATCATCTAGAACAATCTTCTTCCTTGGGACTGGGATTACAAATATAAACACAGAAGCCAGGAGAACCGGGCAGAGGTGGAAGGTGGGGCCTTGTCTTCATTGTTGGTTTGTCCTAGACCTCTGCCGGGAGAGAGACTTGGAAACATCTTCAACCTCAATATTGCCATTTACAGCCACGGGTCACTTAATTCTGAAACACAGGTGAGGAGAAGCTTGCCAAGATCATGAACGTTCTGGAAGTTGTGCTGGAATTTTGTTTGGGCTTACGTAGGAGAGACAGACCGCTCTGCCCGGGGCTGGAGAAGAGGCAGCAAGTCAGAGGGCGTGTTCTCCCGGCCCTGTTCCCGGGCAGCCTGCGCTTCTCCCAGCCCCACACCTCCCTCCCAGAACGCGCGGTCCACCAAGCTTGTTCCAGACAGCCGGATCTTTAATGAAGAGCAGTCCGGCTGGCCGAGCCCAGAGTCACCATAAATCCTTTGCCTACTGATTACCAGCCTCCCGGCCAGCGAGAGCCTGCACGGTGCTCATTAGTGGCAGGGAGAGAGACTCCTCCATCGACCCAGCCGAGGCCTGGATGCCAGGAAGACAGTGACAAGAGCCGCTGGAAATACTGACTCCCGGTGTCTGTGAGGAGCCCGTCCATGCCGCCTGAGGTCACCTGCAGGGCCACCGGAGACAGGACGGGCAGTGCAGAGGGAGTGTGTGGTGGCGGGGAGGGTGGAGAAGGGAGACACTTGGTAGCCCATGCAGCACAAACCCTGGCTGTGGCCTCAGGCCTGCTGCTGCTGTCTCCGGGCCGCGGCTACGTCCCTGTCCTTCTCCGAGTCGCAGGCTCCCCTGTCCTCAAGTTTGGGATGTGCACCCACTGTGCAGGCAGGGGAAGCGGAGGAGCAGCAGGGGAGGAAGAAAGCGGTGCTGAAGGGCAGGGATGGAACTGCGCCAGCAGCCTGAGAGGGAGCTGCAGCCTGGGCTGCGGGCAGGGGAGCTCCCACAGCCCCTCTTGGCGGGCATCAGCGCGGGGACTGCCGGGAGAGGCTGGGCTGGGCACAGACTGGCTGACCCCAAGGTGCCCAGCGGCTCTCGCTCCCTTTTCTAACGACTACATGAAGGGACACGCGAAGCTTTGCCCTTGCTGGGGGCACCTGGGCCCGGAAGGTACTGGTTTGGTGCCACCTCTGCCCTCTCTTAGCTGTGTGCCCTTGGGCCTGACTCTCCCCTTCTCCAAGGTGCAGGTTCCTCACCTGTAAAACTCAGAGTGTCGGCCGCTTCTCCCAACCCTAATGCTCTGTTTTCTAATGCACCCAAAGTGCATTTTGGGGGTTCCTAAGACTGAAAATAATAAAACCAAGGTACAAGAAAGTAAAAGCAAATTTTTCAGGGACACTTGGTCTGTTTGGGAAGATCCATGTCTCAAGCATCATTTGAAAAAAAATAAATAATAATTTTATGCTGCTATAGTCCTTGCCCATCAGAAATGGTTCAAAACTTTCATGTGCATGACACTTCACCTGGGAAGCTCACTTAAAAAATAGTTTCCTGGGCTCCAACCCAGAGATTCTGGGGCAGTGGGTCCGAGCTGGGCCGAGGAATCTGCGTTTTAATGGCTTTCCCCGTCACTGCTGCACGTGCACAAGGCACCGGCTCGGGCCGGCTTCCGCCTGGCTGTGGCTCTGCCACTGTGGGCCTCGACCAAGCCTCTGCCTCTCTCTCCGCGTGTGCCTTGGTGTTCCCAGCTGCACAGTGATGGCACTGGGGGAGGTCAGTATTTTCACACCCCTTTAAGTTCATGTAAGCCTTTTGTCTCGTGGGGAACCCCGATGTATAAAATGAGTGGGGGCGGAGCGAAGGGAGCACTGGCGGGACTGAGTCCTGCCTCTGCAGTGGACCCGCGGTCCCTTGCGCAATGCTCAAGGATCCCGAAGGCCCATGCAGTCCTCACGGGCTCCACGTCCCCTGGGGAGCAACGCGGCTACCTCCCACGGACAGGCCCCGGCCCGGTGTGCACAGTGTGCCCGAGGCAGCTGGCCTTTAGCACCAGGCACTTGCCTCCCTTGCCGGCCCGCACGGAGCATCACAGCCCAGACCCGGAGCTGTGCCCAGTGGGAAGTGGATCGGCTCAGGGCAAAACCCCGATTTCTCCCCTCTTAGAGACCAAACACAATCGACTCTTACGTCTTTGTTAATGGAGAGGAGCAAGGGTGTGAATAATCCAAAACGACGGGCAATCCAAAATAGTGAATAATCCTAAGTGATATTTATTTTTGACTTTGGAATGGATTTTGATGTTCACGTTTGAATATGGATGTGTTTGATGTTCCGGGAATTTTTAATACTTAAAAAAGCCCCACAACCCAGTGAAAGGGTCCCCTCCCTGTCTGCTGCTCAGTGGGTGGAGACTGGCCCAAAGCTCCAGGGGCGAAACCCCACCGTCCCCAGCTGCTGTCTGATGGCTCAAGCACTCCCTAGGGGGGGATGGGGACGTTAACAGATTTTGCCTTTAAAAGGATTTCCATTCCCTTTGGGCCTCACGCAAACAGGAGCAAAATAAGAAGCCATGAAATGTTAACAGAGGACTTGATTAAATAAACTTGGTGATAGCATTTGCCAGGAATGGGGACAATTTGCCAACAGATAATTGAGAGCTGGGTATATATGTGTCCTAATTAAAAAAGTGATTCTTCTTCTCATTGCCCTGGGACCGTGGGCCTGGTCTTCGGGTTGGCTCTGGATACTAACCACAACTAACTCTTACACAGAGCACTTGGCCCACATGATCTTACTTAATCCACCCTCACAACGGCCCGTGGGGAAGGCTGTGTCATCAGTCCCCATGTGGACACTTGAATGCCATGGATGTCCCCTCCCAATCTAGCTCTCTCCCCCACTCTGCTCTTCTGTCACCAGGAAACAGGGGCCCTTGCGAGGACTCGGATCATTTGCACCAACACCAAGAGTGCAGTGTCAAAGAAAGCGAAACAGAACCCACCTGCGGTTACTGCCCTGCCTTTCGGACTGCGTGAAGCGGAAACGTCTATAAGGAGAGATCCCACCACGAGGGAGTGTGCAGGCGGGGGCCGGGGCCAGGAGGGGAGGGGGCTTCTCTCCAGGAGACTCAGGCTGGGTCCCTGAGCCCAGGAATCTCAGAGGATGAGCTGGTGACAGGGAGGATGAGAGCAGCGGGGACAGAGCTCCTTCGAAGCAGAAGTAGCCCCGGCGCCAGGCCGGCCACTTCCACACGGACAATCCGGAGAGGCAGACTCTTTCCCATGCACAGCCACAGTGTGCGGGAGACCCAGATTCCATGTGACTCCAGCTGTGGCCTTTGTTTACACAGCAGTACCAGCCCAGCAAAGGGTGTTTGATCTGTGGGGTCTCCTCTCCAGAGAGCAGAGACCGACTACTGTGTCCCCTGACTGCCCCAGCTGTGCTGCAAACACAGATACGTGCCCACAGGGCACAGCCCCTGCCCCACCCGAGGACCAGAGAAAGCTCTGTTGGTCCCACGGTGCCCTTGGGCTGAGGTCAGACCAGCCGCAGCAGCGGCGCCGTAGGGCTAGAGCGGTCTGCACCCAGGCCGCTGTGGCTCTGCCCCCGCACCCCCGCCCAGAGCTGCTGCTAGGGCTGCTCTACAGCAGCAGCTCTCCCTGCTGCTCAGTCTGGGCGCGGTGAGTGACGACTTCCATTCCCTGCCCCGTGGGAGCCGCGGCCCCTGCAGCAGCCCCTGCACAGCTGAGCCTCTTATTTGCTGTGAGACAACCCAGGGAGGACCAGCTGGTGCCTGGCTGGGCCCTTCTGCTGGGGCAGCAAATGGGAGCGATCTTGAGAGATATGGCCCCATTCCTGCCTGTCCCCCACCCCAGGACATCTTTGTTTTCTAGCCTGGAGTGCCCTGGAGACAGCAGCAGCCCCATGATCGGAGAGTTACTCACGGCTTCCCTGGAGAGAACCGAGCAGCTTTCAAGCCGCCTCCCCTAAATGCAGCAATATTTGGTAACACTTGGCGTCTTGGGGAGAGAATTCATGTCTGTAATTAGTTACTGTATATCACCGTTAGTACTCTGCTCAGAATTTACTGGGCAAATACCGTTTAACTGCACAATAACCACAGGTCCGTGCTGCTTATTGGGTAATTTACTGAGGCTGGGAGACGGGGCAGGAGGGACTCCGAGCAGGAGGTATTGCAACCCCTGAATCAGACTTTATGAGTTCGAGTTTGGCAGGGAGACAGCCGCCTGTAGCCAGCTCTCCTCGCTTTGTTTTGCAGAGTTGGCTGGCAGACTGCTTCCTCCTCTCCATTTATTGCAGGGGGAGAGGTCTGGGACTGGGGTTGGGGGCTGCCCGGGGCTACCTGGGGCCTTTTGATAGAGGGTCTTTGGCAGAGTCTGCAGCAGGAGCCCAGGCTCAGTGTCTGGGAGGCTCCATCCAGCCCTGCCATTCACTCCCTCCACGGGCCTTTCTGTACCTGGGCCAGTGGTGGCAGTGCAGGGGCTGTCCTTGGCTGGCAGCACCAGGGTAATCACTGAAGCCCTTTCTTCTCTCGCAAGTGCAGTGTTGCTTGGGAAGCGGCCATTCCTGGACGCTTGGCCGGCGTTCCCGGCCTTAATCTGCTTGAGCAAAGTCTGTCTTTGTTTGGCCTTGCGCCGTCTGTACTCCTCTAACCCATTTAGGCCACAGAGAGGGAGAGAGACACAATAATGAAAAACTCAAGTACAACACTGCCTTACGCAATCTAATAAATTACTCGGTACCTGGCTGCCAGCTCAGACTAAGCCCAATATTGCCTGCAGTAATTATTTGGATCAAACGCAGTTTATCTGTTCCATATTTGTGCTTCTGTGCTCAGTGGTAACTTATAAACGTCATTGTGGTGTTTATTTGTTATAATGAAACTTAATGGCCTCGGAAGCCAGGAGCAGAGCTGGTGGGGCGGCAGGTTTAGAACAATCTCTTCATCGCTGGAGAAGGAATGAGCCAAGGTAACTCGCAACTGCCCTACAGAGAGGAGATTTGCAGGGATGGTGGGTCCTCATGCTGTGTGGTGGACGCGGAGAGCCAGGAGCCTTAGAGACATCCTCCGGAGCAGGAGTCTCGGCTGGCTGTCGCCCGGCACCGCCTGCCTGCCCTCTCTGTCTTCTAAGGGCTTTTCAGGGGTGTCAGGTGTTCAGTCTTCCCATTGCCTGATGACTAGCCCTGATAAGAGACGAATGGGGTGGAGACGAGGACCCCAGGGTGACCGCATGGGGTGGAGACGAGGAACCCAGGGTGACCGCATGGGGTGGAGACGAGGACCCCAGGGCGACCGCATTACGGAGCACAGGTTGGCAGGGAGTGGCGTGCAGAGAGTGGGGGATGGAAAACGAAGGAGGGTGCCCTCGGGCCCAAAGAGAGGATGGCCAGGGCCTCCTTCCTGGATCAGGACGGGGCACTGGTGGCAGGAAGCACAAGGTGTGCGGAACAGGAGGAGTCGGCAGGGGTGGCAGGGCAGGCGTCCCCCGGGCTCTACAGGGGCCCGAGAGCGAGGAGGGGCCTTGAACGCAGAGCTCAGGTTGGGGCTTCACGCAGCCCTGGGCGCTGCCATCCACCGGCCGTGTGGCGTGGGCGAGTTATTTCTCTTTCCTGAGTTTCACTTGCTTGTGTGAAAGTGTGAGTGATAACTGGGACCTCTTGGGACTGTGGTGACGGCTAAACGCAGCGATGTGTCCACAGAGGCGCGCACGGTGCCCGGCTCCCAGCGCAGGACACAGTGAGAGGCACGCAGCCGATGCTCCATAAATGTGAATAAACGAATAATAACACTTCCCACTGTGTCCAAACAGCTGAGCTTGGAGTTGGACCTCACAATTGTTTAGCGTTGATCTTCTTATCCTCATTTTACAGGGTGGCATGGAGGCCCAGGGGTGACAGTAACTTGCCCAGGACTGCTCGTCTGCAGAGTGGCATTCGTTCTCCCCCCCAGGGCAGGGTCCCCCACGGTGCACACCGGACAGCCCCGTGTGCGCTGGGAGGCCGAGCTCGCCCCTCCTGGCCAGCTGCCCGCCCCCTGGAGAGCAGGCCCAGAGCCTGCGCTGCCTCCCAGAGGCAGAGCGAGGGGCCCTTCCTGTCCATGTCATCGCAGACTGCGTTCCCTCACGTGCTGCTCCTCCTCGCCCCCAGTGACGCGCTCAGACAGGCTCCCCCCCACCCCAAACAGGAGTGAAGATTGCTGGGCACTGTCCTTTCTCCCACCAGCCCACCCCTCCTACAGCGCCTCCTCTCTGCTGCCGGCACAGACGGGACTGACTTGGGGGTGTCAACGCGCAACACTGGTAACGACGCCTCGCAGCTTACGGTACTTTACGGTTTCTCAAAGCGCCTGCACGGCCACGGCGCGTATGTTAGCCTTACAACAAGCGCGAGGAGGAAAGAGGGGTGGCATTGTGAGTACAACCATCTTGCAGATGTGAAAATACAGGTCAAGAGAGATCAAGTCTCATACCTAGTCAGGAACAAAACTAGTTTTTAAAACCTTTATTTACTTATTTTTTGTTTTGTTTTGACTCACAGTGAAATGTTCTCTGGGAAACTGTGTTTGCTTCATGCAAATAAGCAGTGGCACCCGCCTTGCAGAGTGCCACTCACATCGCACCTTACAGTTTATAACGCCTGTTTGTCCATGTTATAATACTTTGCTGGCCCCAGCGAGGCAGGTATGATTTATTCTTGTTTAACAAAGCTCACACAACTAGTCAGTGGCAGATCTGGGCCTCAAACCATTATTTCCCAAAGTGGATTCCAGGGAACACCCGTCCTGACACATGCTACAGGAAAAATGTTTTGTGGTCCCACGAGTTTGGGAAACTCTGTGAAGCATATCCCCCTTTTGGCAGTTCACTGTGCCCTTTGAAATTAATAGTAAAGTCTTGAGAAGTTCAGCCAGAGAGAGCCTTGTTTAATCGGGTCTCACCAGCGTCTCCCACCCAGTGTAACCGTGCAGGCTGCATTCCACGCAAAACCTCCACGCAGCAGAAGCGCCGCTCCTGGGCAGCGTGTGTGCGACCCTCCTCCCCCGCGTGCTCCGAGGCAGAGGCGAGGACGGGGCGGGGACGGGGTAGGAGGTGCGCTTCTGGGCACCAGCACAGCTGGAGCGTCCCCTCCCCAGGCTGCCTCCTCTCCCCTCCCCAGGCAGTCAAGTGCAGACAGTTCTCCAACGTCAGCACAGTCAGCCAGCCTGTATCTGGGGCAGGGTCAGAGGGGACATGGGGCTGGCCGAGTGTGGGCCCGTGGGCAGCGCACGGGAGGGCAATGCAGGGACAGCAGTTCCCGGCCATGGGGAGGAATCCACGGGCACACACAGTAGGTGCTCAGTCTCGTCGGCCCTCGGTGGGGATGGGGGCTCACCGCCCTCCTCGCCCTGACACTCGAGGCTTCCCAGGCAGGTGCCAGCCAGAAGACTGGCGTTTGGCTCGCAGCTTTACCACGTGGGGCGGCTGTGTGCCTTCAGGTAGGCGACTTAATCTCTCTGAGCCTCAGTTTCCTCATCCTCAAAATGGGGATAACGTTACCTCCCTTGTGACGTGGTGAAGATTCAATGGCCTAAGTGTGTAAAAGTGCCTCCCTCGTCCCCGCCGTTGCAGCTGAGCTTCATCCCTTTCTCCTGCTTTGTCCAGGTCTCCCCGTCAGAGCAGTGGCTTTCCCTGCTCCGTGTGAGCACGCCGTCTGTGTGTCTCTCCAGCTCTCCCCGCTCCCGGCCTCCCGCCACTTCATCATACGCCCGTCTGCCCACCGACCCGAGTCTCCGCGGGCTGTCGCTGCCTCTGCCGGTGCCGCCTGTGCCCGTGGCCTGGCCGTGACGGCGTCTGCAGGCCGACTTCCCGCTCAGTGCCCGCGCTGCTCCCGAGGGCCACTGCGCCTCACACACAGCAGGCCCCGCGCTGGCAGTCAGCGCCCCCCCAAGCAGCCTGCCCCCCACTCCCCACGGGAGCAGGTGTGCAGACACCCCACGCTGCAGCCGGCCCACCGCCCTTCTCAGAGCTTCCCTCTAGGACTGGTTCCAGCCGCCCGCAGTTGCAGGCGTGATGTCGGCTTTCCGTGTCGATTTCTGCCCCTCGTCCTGGCGCCTCTGCACCTCCCCGATGAACTTTTACTCCGAGTCCTTGCCTAGGGTCTGCCAAGCCGGGGACCGAGACTCGGTAAGGGCATCCCCCAAGTGTTACTCGGCTCCGCATTCCCCCGGCACCGGGCACACGGTAGGTGCTGGCAGATCTTGGAATCAGACAGAGATGAGCCGCGGGAACAGACGCTGGTGACTGTCAGTCACCGCGGTGATGGCCGCAGGCCGGCCCAGGGGGCCGAGCCCCTTCCACAGCCCGCTCTCACCTCCGTGCTTGCCCCATCTGGTCCTGGGCCAAAGCTTGGCGAGGCAGTCGAGGTCCAGCGTCCTTCCTCGCTGGGGGGGGGTGGGGGGGGTGTTTTGAGACCCTCCGCTGAATAACGGTTGCGAGGTGCTGCTCTTCAGAACTAAGAGTAGGGGTTATTCCCGGTGCGCTGCACTTGGAGGTGGGGCTGCTACGTCGCTCCATCTATCCCACACTCGGTACGCAGTTACTGAAGCTGCCACCGTGTCCCACATTCCACAGGCCATTATGTGTGTTTCAAACCATTATACAAATGGACTTGATTTGGCACTTCTGAATGTCGTTAAACTCCTCCCATACCAGTAACAACACAGTTTCCATAGAAACGAATACATCTCAGAAGGGCCGGCACAGGGAAGAAAGCAGATGGAATGGGGCAAACGCACCCGGGTTTCTACTTCCAGGGGCTGGGCCGGCGCTGTGCCGTGAGCGCTCTGCAGGGTGGGGGCGCTCCCTGTCCGTGATACAAGCCCTGGGTGGTCCCCTCAACCTGAGCCTGCTCACCCGGCGCACAGCGCTGAACCGGACAGTGCCGCGGGCCGCTAGGCGTCCTCGTGCACTCCCACTACTCCGGCCTTCCTTCAGGCTGCGGCGAGGGCTGGAGGGAGGGTCTCAGCCCTTGATGAATCTGGTGATGAAGCCTTTGAGGCTGGCTGAGGACGGAGGGCAGGAGAGGCACAGGGAAGAAGGGAGGCCTCCCCAGAGTGCAGCTGGCATCACAGAGACCCCTGGACTAGGCCCCTTGTCATCAGGGCACCAGAACGGCAGAGCTGCAGACTCTTGGGGCTGAAGGGCGCTGTGTTTGGAACCGCTTTATGAGAGCTGCCCAGGGCCTTGGCAGGCAGCGAGTTTCCTGTCTTTGGAGGGATCTAAGCCTGGGTTACGAGGCCTCTTAAAACAAAAATAGCTCACAGGGCTCAGCTAAATATCGCTTTCTCCAGGAGGCCATCCTGGACACTGCCCCCTGGCCTACAGTCTGGTTGGGTTCTTCTCTGTTCCCACAGCCCCTGGTATTACTGCCTGGGCACTGCTGCTGCCACACTGCACTGTAATTGCCTACGTGTTTGTCTCCCTACTCCAGCCCTGTGGCATCCTGGGAGGCAGGGACAGTGTCGGTACCTGCCGAGGGCACGGCCCGCACAGTGCCAGGCACAGAGTAGGCACGGGATACGTAGCTGGTGAAGAAACGATTCCGTAACGTCACAACGGTCAGAGTCTTTACGTATATTGGTACTTGGCAGGGATACTGAGCCATCAGAGGGGGTGGACTACACGACCTTTGGTCCCTTCTGGCTTCAGGAATCTATAATGACATGGTTCTAAGCCTGCCCTGACTATACTTGGGATTTGACTCTAGCTTTCTCCTACTCCCAGCCACTATGCTTAACCATTAAGAATACTAGACACAATGCTAAAAAGAAAAACCAGAACCAAAACATCTGGGTATAAGACATATCGAATCTCCCAAGTGGAGTGCCAAATGGAGAGTAACATTCCCGGGGACCAAAACTACCGCCTGCTGCCTGTGCTACTCTGGACAAGTCACATCCCCTTCCCTGAGTCTCGATGTCTCTTCTCCAGGTGATTGTCAGTGTTTCTTCCAATGTCTGTGATTGTCAGATCACCCAGTCCCAGCATCTTGGAGCCACCGGCCAGGGAAGAGAAGGTCACTTTCCTTCCTTTGCTGTCAATGTCCACTCTGTGCAAATACTGTGCTAGGCTGCTGGGATATACCGGAGACTAAACAGAGCCTACTGACTGCTGGGGAGACAGGGACTAGTTAAATAATTGCAATATGATCTTACATGTGCAAACTGAGCTAAGCTGGGAAGGGTGTGGATATGGTTGTATGAAGAGCATATACCAGGAACTTGATCCGCGCTGTGGAGGGTGGGTCAGGAGAGGCTTTGCTGGAGAAGAGACTTGAGCTGCAGTTTGAAGGATGAGCAGGACGCGGCATGGGAAGGGATTGGGGATGGGGTGTGGTGAGCGTGGCCAGCACCCCGAGAGGAGGGAGCAGGTAGACAAGGCCCCTTGGCCGTGGGAGCATGCCCTGTTGGAGGAGCAGCGGGAAGGCCACCTGGCTGCAGTGCGGAGTGTTAAGGGGGAAGGTGAGGACAGCAGGTAGGTAGGAGCCAGAGCACAAGGAGCTTTGCAAAACGTGCTGAGGATTCCGGTGTCTTTCCTAAAACCAACTGAAAGCCATTGAAATATTTTCAAGAGGAACATGTCAGGATCAGATTTGTATTTTGAAACACGGTTCTGGCCGAAGTGCGGAAAACGAACCTGGTGGGGCGAGGGGGACGTCATACGTGTAGGAAGCCAGAGAACAGAGCCCTGCTGCGGCCCAGGCCGGAGTGCTGGGGCACAGGGGCTAGCACGGTGGCTGTGAGAGGGGGAGAGGGAGCCGAGGTAAAATCCCTAGGACTTGGTGAGGGTTGGATATGGGTGCGAGGGAAAGGGAAGTTTGAAAAGGAGCCTGGCAGGGTCTGCAGCCAAGGAGGCCCCTGGCCTGAAATAAGCAGAGGGCTCCTGGTGGGAACGGTGGCCGGAGGAACAGGCCTGGGAAAAAGCTCCGGAGTCCTCCATTGGATTGTGGCAGGAGAGTGGAAACAGTGGTTCTCTTGTTCCAAGACATCGAGTGAATTAAGTAACAATCAGAAAGCACCCTGGAAATCTGAGTCTTGCCATAAATAATAAACAGGGACATTATACAAATATTGGGCTTTGCAGCCCCAGTGGAAGAAAACACATCAGTAAGAAAAATGAAATAAGAAAAACGCACCCCACGGCCCCAACTAACAAAATGACAGTACTAGCCACCGTGCCGGGGGCTGGGCAGACAGTGGAGGGATGGTCTCAGGAGAGAGACGGTGGGCCCTTAGCACGAGCCAGGCTGTGCACCTGTGCGGTCAGGGTGAGAGGAGCTGCCTGCGTCAGCTCCGTGCTTCCCTGGGCAGGTCCCTGGGGCAAGGGCCCAGGCCGCCCTAACCCTGCTTCCCCTCCGCCCGGCCACCCGGTGTGCAGCTGCTATGGCCTGAGTTCACTCTCCGAGGACAGACGGAGAGAGAAACCGGGATCTGCCTTCGGAGGCTGCCAAGCAAAGCCAGTCGGCAGACTCCAGCGCTGGTTCCCTGGTGACCACGGCATTTAAAGTACGGGAGGGGTGGTGAGAACAGGGTGCAGGGCGGGTGCTGAGAGCCAAGATAGAGCCTCATGGGTGATAGTCTCATATACTATTCCATTTTGTGCACGAGAGGGTTGAAATCCAGGCGTTCTGGGACTTGCTCACAGGGCTGGTGCCTTGCTCGGCCGTGCCCCTCCCCTGACGCCTCCGGCCTGCGGCACAACCCTCTGTCTCATCCACTCTGTTAGGGACGGGCAGGGAGCAGTGGAGGCTGCAGACTCTTTCCTGCAGCCTGGGGCTGGCGTTGCAGAAGGAGAGAGCAGGCTCCCCGCCGTGACACGCAGTTTCAGAGCTGTCCACGCCGGATCCCCTCAGGGCTCCGCCTGCCCTGCCAGGCTGGGAGGAAGGACGTGCCCTGTGGGGCACTGGCACACAGAGCCCGCGGGGACCGGGTGCCACCGGCGGGGCACCAGGCAGGGGCCCCTGAAGGGCAGCCATCTGTGGAGCCGGCTGTCTCCTTCTGGGGAGCTCTCGCCCCTTCCGAGGGGGCCCAGAAGTCCCCCGCGCGCAGAAGCCGCCCCTGCTGGTCACCGGCAGGTGTTTTGTGCCGGGAACACGAAAGGGGCCGCGGCGGAGGCATTTCTGTTCTCCCTTCGCTGAGCTGAGAGAAGCAGCTCGTCACTGCGATTCTGAAGGTCCAGGGGGACCCCAGGTCCCGGAAAACGGCCCCTGCCCTGATGGGCAGCCTGAGAGCACCTGGTGGAGGGAGGGGACCCCTGTGCAGGCCCACCGTGGCCTCCAGGGGTCGGCCAGAGGGGAGGTCAAGCCCTGACCGCCTCCCTCTCCTCCTCTAACACCTTCTCAAGAGTCCTACGGCCTAGTTTGCCCGTCCCTTAGGAGCGTCTTCTCTGCCCTCCTCCCTCGCTCCAGGTCGCCCCTGATTTTCTCCCACGTCAACTCATGTCCCTGTGTTCTGCCCTCTCTTCTCCTTGTCCCTCTGTCTTCCCAGCCACCCTAAAAGCCCAGACCAAGCTGACACGCCAGGGGCCTCCCCTCCGTTTGTGGCCTCGGCCTGCCCCAGAGTTCCAAGGGCCCTGGGTGTGCAAAGCCCCAGGCTGTGTGTGGTCCTCGCTCTCCAGCCACTGCCTGTGGCCCTAGGCAGGTCGCTCAATGCTCCTGGGCCGTGCTGGCTGAGCTGGGTGCCCTGTCATCTCTAGGGTTGTTTGCAGTTCTAACGAGAGCTTTCTGAGAGGCAGGCACAGCCCCTGTTCTGACACCATGTGGCAGCTTTCTGTCCTGGCCAGGAATAGGCTCAGCTCTGGGCAAGCAAGGCGCATCGAGAAGGTGAGTGGTCCTGGGATCCCCAAGAGAGGGGAGAGCCGGGAAAGGAGGGAAGGGTGTGTGTGTGTGTGTGTGTGTGTGTGTGTGTGTGTGTGTGTGTGTGCATGCTTGCACTGGGATGGGGCTGCCGGGAGAGACCTGGCTGGAGCTGCGCGAGAACACGGCCCAGCAGCAGGTGGGGTGAGAAAGGAGAGTGGGTGTGGAAAGGAGGGAGGCCCTCCTGGGGCAGGCCTCTCCTCCCAGCCCTCTGCCCTGCTGCCCTGCCTGGGCTGGCCGCCCGGGAAGGGGCTAACGGTACTGGAACTGAAGGACGCGCCAGAGTCAGCGCCAAGGTAAGACTTAGGGAATTAGCAACGTGGGGAGACTCATTTTGTGGAATATTCTACGTCAGTCTGCTTTGCCTGAGGAGCCTCTTCTCAAGGCCACCTGACACCTGTGGGTGACTTTGTACATTTCTCTATTGTCACTCAGGGCACTGGCTAATTACCTAGACAGAAATTATACTCCCTATGTGCAAAACACTGGGCTAAGGCCCGGGGATAGGCCAGGAAGAAGGAAGAGTCTTCGCCTGCCCGTAGCTAATTTTCTAGTGGGACTGACAGCACACAAGGAAGCAGCCTAATCAGCAGTCGCGCACTGTGGCCAGCGCCACGAAACACACAGACGGGCTGCCACGATGGAGACGTGGGGGGCGGGGGCGTCTAATTTCGGCAGGGTGGTGAGGCAGGGTCTCTCCAGGGAGGTGACGTTTACACTGAGAAGTGCCTGCGTGTTTTTATTGTGAGCTCCTTGAGGGCAGGGACTATGTCTTATTTACTTTTATAGCTCCAGGACTTAGAACAATGCCTAGAACTTATTATGAAAAACTGTTAATTATTTTTATGGTATTTAATGAAAGTTGGATGAATAAATAAATGATCTCCCTCTAGCAGTTCCTATTTAAAGCACTAATATCTCAATCACATGAAGACAATTATGTCAAACATATCTGATATTCTCGTGCCTAGTCTGTCTTTATTCCCTCCTTTCCTGTCTGCCCTTCACTTGTTTTGGCTCATATCTCTATCTGATGCCCAAACGTGTTGAGTCCAAACAGGCAAGAACAAACATACACACTGCACGTATTCCTGGCCACCTCCGTTCCTGCAAACCCTGCAGATTCCGAAGCTCTCAAAACCTCTCACTGACTGTCACGTGCCTCCTTAAACGATCTTTGAACAGCGTTTTCTTTTTATTGCTTTGTGTAGTTTAACAGCAGCAACTGCGATTACTCTAACTTATGATAAACCCCAGATCTATAAAGCTCCTGTTCATTCATTATTTTCCTCTTGCTCCTTCTCAAGCTGTTATGTTTTGGAATGTAGTGAGGAGGGGGAGTGGAAGGAGAACAAATCAACAGAGAAATAAATGAAGCAGGGAGACACTTCTCTCTGGTGACAGGCACCCTATCAGATACTGTCAAACAGGACGAATATGCTTTGATATAGCACGAGTAGGTCTTTTGTATTTATTCTAAATTGGAAATATAATGAGCACCATCTTATCTCTAATGGAAGAAGCAGCTAATTGTCCTAATATCTCACTAATTCCAGCAACTGGGAGAAAAATAATTATTTTTTACTATTTTACCAATTGCTCAATTTATACCAAGGTGTATTATATACTGCGGACAGAGATTTCTGTCTCTTGATCTATGTCATTGCTGCTATTCCAGTTCAATTATTAACATGTGGAAGTTATAATTATTTTGGGTATTGGTATGAGATAATTATAAGCTAGAATACAGCTCCCTGTGTTTGCTGATGCCTCGTCCTACCTGCAGACATGCTGGACTATGGGCACATGCACTTTAGAGAGAGAACAATGTAGAACATGGCACTTGGGGTAGCCAGGCTGGCTGGAGAGGAAGCAGAGGGGCCTTCCCCGTCCAGGGCCTGCCCCTCCTTTGCTTCTGCCTTCTAGCCTTCCAGAGCCAAAGCTGACCCACCTTGCGCATCTCTCCTCCACCCCACCGTCTCACCCTCCTCCTTATCCTGTCTCTGCTTTGTTAGCTGAGATTTCTAACTTGTCACTCACGTCGGCTCAGCTTGCTTACCACCCTCTCATCTCCTCGGTCACCTGGAAGCTGGGGTCAGATACCTGGAGCCTGGGGTTTCAAATCCAGCCCAGCTCCTGACTTTTTGACTCCCCTAATCCCAATGAACCTTGTTTCAGCTTCTCTAATGAGCTTTGCCAGCAAGAGAACATGTCTATTCAGCACCGCGGACAGAGGCATGCTGTCAGTTCCCACAAATTAGAAGTTACTGCCTAGCAGTCTTGCCAAGGAGGCGGTGTTGGAAAGGGAGGGGTGGCCGGGAAAGGGAAAAGTCAGCGATGGAGACTGGCTGGCAGGACACAGAAAGTGCAGCCGCCAGCCCCGGTTGTACTCGGCCACGGGGCTCCCACAAATGGGAAGTGGCTCCCTGGTGGGGCTGCTTTCTAACATGGACAGGCAGCAAATGGGGGAGGCAATCACTTCCTGTGCTTAGCTGCGCTGGCCTCACTCTTGTCAGACCGTCACCATGATGGGTGCTGGTGACCGACCCATGGCTGGCAAGGTCTCAGGTCTGGGGAGCACATGAGGGTGTGGAGTCATGGACCGGGCTGGGAGGAGAGCCAGCTGACAGCACAAGAGGCACTGAAACCATGCCGTGGTCTAACCTGAGAGCTGGGAGGGGGAAGCTGCCTCCTTGCCTGGAGTGGGAATGAGGCTACGGGGGCCCTGGGCCTTGGGAGGGGAGGGGCCCAGCTCAGGGCAAGTTGGACTGGTGAGGAGCCAAGGCTTCCTTTGTCTGACTTAATGAATAAATGGCATCCCCAGCCACTGTCTACCTACTTTTGCATTCTGACCAACAGTCGGCGGATCTGATGGAGAGGGGTGTTAGCTGCAAAGACAGATGGCTCGGGAGGAAGAGGACTGGCTCCCTATCATAGCAGGACCACAAGTGACAGCACTCCGCTCACACTCCAGCCTCTGTGCCCATGTCAACACCTTCCCCATGCCCTCGGTGACCCAATCAAGCCCCGGAAGACAGGCTCAGTGCAAGAGGAAGGCAGAGTGGCCCTTGAGTAAGAGGAAGAGATAGGTCCATGCAGTTGGGAAAGAGAAGGTTTCCAAATGTAGGTTCTCTGGGAGTGAAGACACTGCCCTGCCCTTCCGTGGTACTCTCCTTCTGTTCCCCCACATGCTTCTCAGGAGCCATCTGCTCAATAGGCATTCAGGAAATACGAATGACTGAGGAGAAAGGTAGAGCGGTCTGGATCAGAAAAGACAATGGAAGCAGATTTAATTGGGCTGGCGAGTGGGTGGAAAAACAGCAGGGAAGAGAGAGGAAGGGAAGCGGGGGCTGGAAGGGAGGAGGGACGACAGCATAAGGACAGTGTTCATGAATCAGCAGCCTGTGTTCCAGGCATTCACTGCTCTTCCCCACGTTATTGTAAAAATGGCTTCGTGGAAATCAAACTGATTCCTGAGGTGCCCCACGGTCTTTCCCTGCTTCCTCTGCACCGTAGTGGTAGGACAGGGCTTCCTCCCTCCAGAGCACACAAGACGGTGGGGCGGTTCTCACTGACCTTCACTCATTCGCCGGAACGTGTCCTTGGCCATGTAGCCCAGCACCAGACAGCATCCTCTCTTCTGGAGGCCCAGCTCTGGAAGGGAAGCACAGGTGGGTGAGCTGGGAGCAGTCAGGCGTTAGGGGAGCCCCCTCTGTAGGGGGCTGTGGAGCTTGCTGCTCTCATAAACACGGCTACTTCTGTATTTAACCAACATTTGCATTGTGCTTACTATGTTCCAGGCATAATTTTAAGCCGGTCATTCCTCATTTGATCCTCACAACAGCCCTATGCAATATATACCATTATTATCCCATTTTTTATCATCTCCATTTACAGGTGTTATTAAGTGGCCTTAGATGATACAGCTAGCAGGTGGCGGGGCCAGGATTTTAAACGGAGGTAGTCTGGCTCCAGAGTCCATGCTCGTAACTATCACTCTGGGTTATTGAGGCCTTTTATATCCCAGGCTTGGAGACCACGCCCAGCTCTCCCTGGGATGCGGCAGACCCGCCAGCGTGTCCAGGGTGGAATGACACAACCAGACCGTGGTGGCTCAGAAGGATGGAGAAGTGACTGGGTGAGTTTGGGGGCTGACACAGAGGTTGAAGTACAGGCAGAAGGACTCTCTCTGCCTTTTGAAGGGTGAATTCAGGGCCAGAAATTCTGTGCGTTTCTGTATCAAGGTACAATTTAGCACCATCAAGTACTTAGGAAGTGTAGGCTAACGGCACAGGGGCTGGGATAGCTAAGAGACACAAGACTCCACAGGGCTTTGACCAATTGGAAAAACTTGATAGAACAATTGCAGGTAGTAAATGAAAGAGATGATTTTTTTTTGCACGATATTTTGTACAGCAGTGCCCACTGTGTGTGAGTGTGGGACTGGGGTGTATCTGCCTCACGAGAAGGCAAGTGTCCTCTCTGGTATTGATTCTTTAATTCCAATTTATCTTAAGCATTTTACGAATTCTGAAGCAATTCCACACCGAATTTTATTTCAACAGCCCCCTGAACAGCCCCGTGAGGTGGGAAGACAGGTTGCTGCAAGTCACATTGTGCAGTTAGAAGAACTGAGGCTCAATGACGCTAAATGACTTCCCATGATTATCTGAGACTCCCCACTTCCAGCTCCTTGCTTAGAAGTCCTACAAATGTGACACCTGTCGTAGACGGGGTGAGTGAATGAGGGGTGGATTTCCGGAAGTGCGACTGTGACTGTAGCCCCTCCCAGGCTTGCCAGGACTTCTGGGCACCTGACTACTCCCTGCCTTGGTTTCTCAGAGGAGGGTCCGCCTGAGTGGGTGTCATGGCATCTTCTCCCAGACACTGGGTGTCCCTGCGAGCCTGGCCAGTGTCCAGGCTGTTACAGGGCAGATGGAGCAGGTCGTCCCCCACCTCCCTCTCCACCTGGGTGGCCAGGTCCTCTCCTAAGCGTCACAGGGTGAAACAGAGCACAGGGCCCACGAGAGACAGGTAATCAAGCTTGGGGGCTCCTGCCCTAGAGAAAAACAAAGTGTGGGGCAGTGGCAGAATGCCATGGCCCAGAGGTCACCAGCTTTGATCTCCCGATTCTTTAAAGGGGTTTATTGACTATCAGTAAAGAGCAGAGAAGCAGATCTGAGGGCATTGTTTCCAAAGGCACCCGCTTCTCTTCCTTCCCCTCCACACTCCCGTCTGAAGGCTCAGCCAACCGCCCTCACTTCAAACAGCCTTGCATCTCGGGCGCCCAAATTGACGATGTTAAGTTCCCTCATCCAAGGCCTTGACCCTTTCTGCAGGGGCTCCTGCTCTGTCGAGGGCCGAGGGGATCAAAGCCCCTTTGATGTTTACTTACTATATTTGTGGATTTTTTCTAACAGCCACCGCCAGGAGGCAGGAATGCAGCCTGCCAGGAGGGCGCCAGCAGAAGTACAAGCTGTGAGGAGGCACTGAGCTCCCGAGAACAACAGCCTCTGGACGGAGACTGTATTGAAACCCCGACATGCTGACGACAGGCGGAGGGAACCAGCCCGCTGTAATTGCACGCGTATCGTTTGGCATCAGGATGATGCAGTTGCTGGCAATTCCTATTATGTTTGCCGTTGACTTCTCGTGCCCATCTAAAGCACATCGGCAGTGGCTCCTCACGAGAAAGGAGCCCAGGAAGGAGCCCAGGGGAGCACTGAGTAGGGAGGGGAGGAGATGCTAGATGCATTTAGGCGAGTGTTCCAGTTGTTTCTAGACAGTCCCTGAATTCTCAGGCAAATGGAAGGGGAACAATTCCCTAAAGATTTGGAGAGTGTGTGCAGCCTGTTGAATCTGGCTTATCTGTGTTGGGTATCTCTGCCACCCCAGCTCGGCCTCTCCTATGCCACAGACTGGGGCCCCGTCCTGGGAGGACTGCCCAAGCAGAGGCTGCACAGCACCAGTTATCGTAAGAGTCTCACCGACCATGTTTGATTTTTGCAGATGGGCAGGAAAAGAAGTTTTTAAAAAATCCTGATTAATAAAAGAAATTGAGGGCAAGGCAATTTCTCAATGTATTTGGCTCATTTAATTTGACACGTATGGGTTAGTCTTAATTATTTAGGCGGCTACATTACAAGGTGCTAATAAGCACACTGCAGAAATTTATTAAGTGCAAGGGCTGTCTGACCGAGCCTTTTCTGAGAAGTAGGAAGAAGCCACTGGCATCTTGGCAAGAATGGGCAGGTTGGAAGATGAGTGAAGTGGGTTTTCCAGACACGAAAGCTGGTTTCCCATACATGAAAATTTGGCATGTTCTCTGGAGAGATTCGCAGAACTAAACTGGAGGTTGCCGGGTCCACAGGAGGAAGCATGCCAGCAGGGACTGAAACGGGGCGGGGAGGGAGTCTGCATACAGTGGTGGGAGGTGGGGGACGGCAAGGTACTGACCACAGAGCAAACGAGGAGAAGATAACCACTTTGGCTCGGGGAGACCCCACCAAGCCAAACTAACCAGGCTGTTGGGGGGGATGATAGACTGTGACAGGAAGAACAGGAATCTCTCTCTCTGTGAGGTAGACCAGCCACCAGGCTGTCACCTTCCTTGTCACATGGCACTGAGACAGGTGGCAGAGTCAGATCACAGATGCCCATTTTGGAACAGACGACAGGGTCTTCTCCAAGTAGGCTTTGGGGCTGCCATCTTTGGCTTTATCAGTAGCGGAATCACTCACGTACCATGGAAAATCATTAACACGAAAAAGGTCCTGGCTTCCAAGGGAAGCTCACAGCAGAGAAGTCCAGGGTCCCTGGCAGACAGGGAGGGCACTGTGTGAGGAGACGGGAGGCTGAGGATCGCTGCCTGTGCAAGGAGACGCCGCCCGGAACAGGGCGTGTCCCTCAGGGAGAAGGGGGGTGTGCACCCCGGGAACTCCTGGCCTCCGGACTTCGAACAACAGAAAAGTCAGGATTGTGCCTTCTCTGGCACCCTAGTCCCAAGCGTAGTGCCTGGCACCTGGCACGCACTCAGGACAAGTCTGCTGACTTAAGGAAGTGGCTGACCGGAAAACACTGTGCAGCGTCAGCTCCCCCGACCCAGGTCAGTGCAAACAGGTGGGCTGACGCGCAGCATGACGCATTTAGGTTAGGTGAGGGCGGCTGTAGAGTGGGTGCAGCCTGCGATTCATCGGAATAGAAGACTAGGGAATGTCATCTGATTTCCTCTTGGGAGGATTAAAAACGGATGGCATCATAAATGGGGGAATGGTTTCCTTCAGTTTCAGAGGGTGCAGATGGGACTTTCTCTAGCTTAGTATTCCTTGACTGTTACTGGTGACAGCAATGATGTGGTGGTGTTATTTCGCGTCTGTGGGGTGCTGTCATACCCCGTCTCACTGCGTGCACACAGTGAGTGGCTCTGTGAAGCAGGCAAAGCGGAAATTATTTCCTCCATGTTGGTTTCAGGAGCTGAGGCTCAGCGAAGTGAAAGGACAATTCAAGGAGAAGCCACTAGCTGGTGACACTGCTCGGGCCAGAATCCAGCGCTGATTTCTGGCTTCCGTCTCAGGCAAGGGATGGGGTCCCAGGGCTGCAGACGCCGAGAATCAAGGCAGGCCAGAGAGCAGAGGAGAGCAGAGAGCAGAGAGAGAGCAGAGCTCGGGGCCAGGGCAGTGCTGTGGGTTGAATTATGTCCCTTTCCCACCACCCCCAGCCATATGCTGAAGTCCAAACCCCAGGACCTCAAAATGTGACCTTATTTGGAGACAGGGACTTTGCAGAGGTGCTCACATCACAGTGAGGTCATTAGGAGGGGCCTTACTCCAGGACGACTGGTGTCACACATGAAAAGGGAAGTTTGGAGGCAGGCACCCGTGCAGGGAGGGCCACCGCAATGTCAAGGAGCCACCTACGCGCCAGGCAGAGAGGCCCAGAGCAGATGCTCCCCACAGCTCCCCAGAGGAAACCACCTCCCAGCTTCTTGGTTTTGGACTTCTGGCCTCCAAAACTGTGAGACGCTGTATTTCTGCTGTTGAAGCCACTCATCTGGTGACACGTTGCTACAGCAGCCCTAGCACACACACGGGGGGACAGGGAGGAGCTGGTCTTCTCACCACGCAGGCCATTTCCACTGGACCCCAGCCCCCGGCCACAGAGCTGCCGCAGGAACAGCATCACACGGCTGCTCAGAGGGCCCCAGCTGGCCGGAGAGGGCCGGCAGGGGCTGCCCGGTGAGGCCGTGGAGGTGGTGGGCACAAGAGCTGAGGGGCAGCGGGGGAGGAGGGCTGGCCACGTGCCTGCACACCCAGGCATGCTCAGCGGCAAGCGGAGGCCTTTACATTCCTGCTTCCAGGGTGAGGACCATGTTGCCCCATCTGGACACTAAGGGGCTCTCACGTAGCTGTGGACAGAGCTGTGGCCAGGGACAGCCACGGCGCCCACTGCCCCTCCACTGCCGAGGCCGTCCAGCGTTTGTGGGAGGCTGCCCGTGGCAGGCCTCCCTCCTCTCCGCAGCTCGCCCGGCACAGCAGTTCTGGGGTGCTCGCTGAGGACGACCTTTCCCCACCTGATGCTATTCGACTTGAGCACGGCCCTGGGGGCCTATCGAGCCAGAAATAGAGCATCATTGGCGGGCAATCCAGTGTGGCTGTAGCAAAGACTTCGGGAGCGGAGGAAAAGAGAGGAGGCAGGAGAAGTCCAGGGAAACCCGCGGGCATCCCACGAGCCTGGCCCCGGAGGCCATACTTTCTCTGCAGGTCGTGGGGAGCCATGAAGCACGGGAGGCCGGGGAAGGACAGGCCAGGCTCACACTTAATGAAGACACTTCGGCACTGGTGCACGCAATGGGGGGAGAGGTAACCCGGGCCAGGGAGGCGGCTGGGAGCCTGTCGCTGTCCTTCAGGTGCCAGGTGATGGGTCTGCATCTGCTCCCTCTTCCTGCTCTCTGACGACGGCCAGAGCTCCAAAAGCAAGTGAGGGACGCTGAGCTGCATCGCGATGACACCCGGAGCCTCTGGATCCTGGCTACCTCGACACAGAGAGCAGTGGGGGCTGAGAACAGCTTGAATTCCCCAGATGGTGCCTGAGAGCACATGGAGGAGGTGGCGGCTGGGGCCATGGGGAGGCCGGGGATGCTTTGGAACTCACAGGGCTGGCTGAGGCCGAGCCCCAGCACTCGGCAGCGAGCGGCCCTCAGGCTCCTCTGAGCTTCCATTTTCTCATCTGTAAAATGTCAGTGCCAGTAGTCAGACCCTCCTCGCACGATTGGCATGGAAATGAAATGAGCCAACATGGTGACAGGTGCCCAGAAGGAGGAAGCACCTAATAAGGGCGAGTTCGACAGACAGAGACAAAGTGCCAGCATGGGGATTAGAGGTCACCACAGTCCCTGCTGTTTGTCTTTACAGACACGGAAGTGGAGGCACGGAGAGGTGCAAGGACGTGTCCACAGTGATGGGACTGTTAGGTGGCGCACGCTGGAGGTTAGCGTGGCAGCCGCGAGTCAGCGGGACAGGAGAGTGGCGGGAGTCTGGAGGCCCAGCCATGGGGCAGTGGCTGCAGAGGCTAAGGGACCAGAGGGGCTGGCAATGGAGAGAAAAGGGTGAGTCTGAGACATGCTGGGAAGAGACAACGGTGCTAAGTGACCGCGTGGCTCCAGCAGAGGAAGGGGCAAAGATGGCCACAGTGTCTTTCGGAGGACAGATTGGTGGAAGGGCAGTGCCTGCGTGGGGAGGTGATGACAGGGGAAGCTGATTAGGTGCATTTTTGGACCTCCTGTGTTGGAGGTGACGAGGTTCCCAAGTGCAGAGGACCCAGATCATAATGTGAGCAGGAGTTCCAGTCTGAAGAAACACATTGCTAACCAGCTGCATTGACCTCAGAGGGTGAATGTCTTGTTCTGGGGGAAGAACAGTGGGATGCTATGGGTAGACTCCCACAGGCATTGACCCCACAAGGAGCACGTATTAATAAATGTGACTGGCACAAAGTCCCGTCCGCAAACACTCACTGAGAGGCCACCGAGTGCCAGGCGCGACGTGCGAGCTTCCCAGCCCGCTGAGGTGGGGAGCCCGCTGGTTACGCCTGCACATACTTGCGCAAAGGCAAAAGTCAGGGACAAACAACAGCTCAGCAGATACAGTGTGGTGAGGCTGCACCCAGGCTCTTGCCACGTGAATGGCCATCCCCGCCGCAGGAGCCCAGAGCGGGAGAGGGCTGCAGGAGGGGGCTGGGGGTGGGGTGGGGGTGGGGAGGGACACCCTTGCAAAGGGCTTGAAGGCTGGAGATTGTCTCAGTTTTCTCTTTGTTGGGGGTCTGTACTGATGGCCTCTCTCATAGGCCACTGTCCCCCAGTAGCCACCAACAGCCACTCTGCCCAGCGGTGCCTCAGTGATTGCAGAATACCAGAGTCTCATGTTCAGAAAGTTTTCACCTTGATTCTGAACTGCTTTCTGCACCGGTTCTGCCTAGTCCTGTTTTCAGCATAATTACTCGCATCCAGGCAATAACGAAGCCCATAAATCATGCCAAGATCACAGTTTTCTGATCAACTCTATAGGAAAGAGGCCTGAGGAGGGGAGTAGCAAAGGCATATTAATCCTAACTAGCGCCCGGCTCTGGCCCTCTAGGACAAGTAATAAATGTTTAATAGCCCAATAATACCGGTTTTATAATTTTGGATTTCATTGCTTGCTAATTCTAAGTTTATTAAAGAACTATAAACTTTACATTGTTGTAAAGACATAATTGCTATTTCATTGCTTATTTAATATGAGTTAATTATATTAGAACTCAGTTTTTCCCCATTCATATTATCAATTAGTTGTTTTAAACTATTGATTTGTATTTAATTAACTATGCTATTACATACCAATTAAATTCTTATAAGAGAAATCTGAAACAGCTGTGGTCTTAAATTAAGTTTTTAAAATAATGAATTCCATAAAAAGCTGGTGTTGAGTTGCCGTCTTTAGGAAGAGTTGACAATGATTTGTGATAAATCTAAAAAGTTTTTGTGACCCAGCCCTCACCAGCCCCTGCAGGGAGCAGGGCTCCCTCAGACCCCGCTGACAAGCCCCTCACAGTGTCGCACGGCAGCAGCGACGGCTGATGTTGGGACAGCCCTTTCCCAGCCCCTGCCGTCCCCAGCCGTGCGGTTTCCCGGCTGTGTAGCCCTGTCCACTCAGTGGGCAAGGCAGGCAGCATTATCAGCAATTCCTTGCCACCAGCCGTGGGTCTGGAATTGTCTGTCTATGTTGCTATTGGCCCCAGATCCCATGTGCCTGCAGGAACCCTGCGTGCCCACGCGGCCATCAACCTTCAGGCTGTTCCAAGTCTCTGCTGCACTGGCCTAAGTCTACGCACCCCGGGTGGGAAGAAGACAGAGACGTTTGCTGAGCGGCAATGGGCATTTAACTTTCCTCACCTGGTTTCACCCTCACAACAGCTTTATGAAAATACAGGTTCTTATCCCCTTGTTATTTACAAAGAAACTGGCATTGCAGAGGGAGAAGGAGTTTGCCCAGAGTCCTGCAGGTGGCAGGCGGAGAGGCCTGGAATCCCCGTCTGCCTGACTCCAACTGGTGCCTCGTGCCACGCTCCGTCTGCCTTCTCCGTGAGATCCAACGCCTCCCACTTCGGAGTCCCAGCCCACTGGGCTGTCTGAGGCCTCGCCTGGCTCTTGTCATCTTTCTCTCCTTGGAAGGCTGGCTCCTCCCCTACCCTCAGACACTACCTGGGCTCTTTCTCCCAATTGATGAACTGCCTGGAATTCTCACAGGGTGACCAGCTGAGCCAGAATGTGGCCTCACTCTGGGGAACTTGGCTTCCAGTACGAGCCGCAGGCTTGGCAGAGCTCACTCCCCGCTCTGCACACTGAAAGCGGATGCTGGCTGCAGTCCAGCCTTGCCCCGCTCCCTTGGCCAGTGTCACCAAGGGCTTGCCCACTGGGTCCAAGTTCACTCGATTCACCAACCCAGGTAGAGCTGCCACGAACTGCTGCTTATGCTGTGTTCATTCATCTCTGGGCTAAGCACTGTGCATGCATTATCTCTACTCCCCATCAAAACTCCCAGAGGTAAGTACCACTATTATTCCCGTTTGGCCGAAGAGAAAACTGAGGATCCAAAAGGTCAAAGAACTTCCTCAGGGTCTTACAGCTAGTGAGTGCTGGGGTCAGTGAAACTAATTATACACCAGATTCTTTGGGCTTCTAGTGTAATCTCTTTGCGGGGGGTGGATGTAAAATATATGGGGATTGAAGGATGTTATCACAAGTACAAGACAGCCTAAGCCCAACTCTGATTTAAGATGCCCAATCCCAGCAGTCACGTGCTCTGTGGAGGTGCGTACCAGAGAGGCAGGGTCATGAAAGCCGCTCCTGCTGGCCCGCCTCTGGCCTCTCTCCCTGGAGGAACCCGGGCTGCTGAAGGCCCTGTGCCTGGAAGGTTTCAGACGTGGCCCAGGACAGAGCCGCGGCTGGTCTCTGTTATGCGGAGGGACAGGTGCTCTGCAGCTGTGTCCTGCCCCTGCGGAGGCTCCGCCTGGTTTCCCCCTTGAACCGCGGCCGGGAGGCCAGGCAGAAAGAGGGCATCGCTTTTCCCCTTGTTTCTTGTAGGACCAAGAGTCCCAGAAAGACTAAGGCTGAGGGCAGTAAGGACAAGGGCCAAGTCCCACCCTGTCCCCAAGAGCCCCACCCCATCCCCTGCAGTTCTCTTGAGCCCAGACCTTCTCGAAGGCAGAGGCCCAGTAAGAGGCTGTGAATACAAGATGGGCTTGTGAAGTTAACCTTGACACGGATTAGTGAAGATACGGGTTATTAGCCCACTGTACAGGGGAGGCTCAGGGAAGATGAACGATTTTCCTGGACTCACCCACTGGGAGGTGGAGGATCCAGGATTGAAACCCAGGACCCGCTGGCCCCAGAGCCCAGGCCTGCTGCACCCTTCCCCCAGGGTGGGGGCTGGATGCCGCGCACACAGCTCGGGGACCCAGAGACCCCTGTGGGAAGAAGGGACCACCCGGAGGGTGCTGGCTCATGGAGTCCTGGGCGTCACTGCCAGGGGGTGGGGAAGCCCCCGTGGGGCAAGGCCGCTGGAGAGCCCATTTCCAGGGGGATGGGAAGGAAGACTCGCCTCCTGGGGAGAGCAGGGAGGTGAGGGTGAGGGAGGCAAGCGTGGAGAGCGCCAGCCAGCTCGCCTGTGTGGGCAGCAGGGGTGCGGCTGACGTTTACTGAGGTGCTTACGAACCACCTTCTCACCCAGGTAAGGCCCAAATAAAACCGTGCACCGAGCGGCCCCATAAGGGCCCCATGCTGATGAAAGAATTGGTCTCTGGAGCAGGGTGGGAATGCCCAGCCTTTGCCCTTGAGCCCTGCGTCTTGCTGAGCCAGGCAGGAGTGGAGGGGGTGCCTGCTCTCAGCTGCACGAGGGAAGAGGGCAGAGAGAAGCGATGTGTCCCAGGGTGCGGGGTGGAAGGTGGTTGGCCAGGGTCCAGCAGGCTGGGGGATGCCACCTCCACTTTCTGGGTGGAAAAGCAGCACAGGAGGGAGGCAGGTGATGTCCTGTCCTTGCCCCCGGCCAAGACAGTCACAGCTGCCTGATTCACAGTCCAGTGGTCATGCCTGGCCCTGCAGGGGGGACCTTGTCCGTCCAGACACGCCGTGCACCTTCACTGGCATGGAAGGAGGGAGGGGTGTGAGCACGAGCTCTCCCCCTGCTCTGCCTCCACTCCCTCTCACGGCTCCCGGGCGGACTGTGCTCCGGGGCATCCTCACCTGGGCGCCTTGGGAGCCACATCTGGTGTGCAGCGGCCAGGGTTGGTGAGGCTTGTTTCTCCAGGGCTGGACAGAGCCCCGCCCGCCCCAGCCCATGCGGCAAGGAGGGAATGCAGGCGGCAGGGTGGGAGAGCGCCCAGCGGAAGGGCGGGAGCCCTGCTGTCCTCCCACCGCTGAACCCCTCCGTGAGCTGGCGCTTCCATTACAGCTCTGTGCCTTCTAATTAAATGGAATCTGCCAGTTACCTCTCAGCACGGCAGCAATTCCAGCTCACTGGAGGCGTTCTTTGTTTATTTTCATTTATTTATTTATTTAGTAATTATTGATCTAGCTGTCCATGTAGCTAGAGGGCGGCCCTAGCCCGGCGTTTCTGCCTTCAAACACAAGAAAGCTCCCACGCAGCCTCTTTCCCACGGCCTCCCGGGAGGGGCAGGAGCGGCCGCAGGGCTGCGGAGGCCCGGGGCTGAGCTCTCGCTGGGGGCCTATCCCTGGGACAGGGCTAAGCTCGAGGCCGCAGGGGAGCTCAGTCTGCCTTCCAGGCATGGCGTGGTCCAGCCCTTGACTCCACCTGCCCTGTTCTCATCAAAGGTGCCTTATGGAAGTCCACTAATTCCAGAAAGCTCCATGGAAGCCCCTTGGAGGCCCCAAAGAAGGAACCTCCTGAGGAACTAGAACTTGGGTTGGAGAGCGAGGAAACCAGTTGTGACTGGGCATTATTAACAACACACACCCGCAGGGCTTTGCAGCTGAGGAAGTAAATCCGTGTTCTCTTTGACCCTCACCACATCTGGAGGTGTCCCTGCAGGGGGACACTGAGGTTCAGAGAGGCTCCACAACTTGCCCAGTCACCCAGCTGTTAACTGCAGAGCTGGGCTGTGAACACAAGGCCCAAACCAAGCCCCCTCTGCCCCAGAGCCCAGATCCAAGCTGCAGGCCCAGCCACAAAAATCAAAGATCCGTTCCTCTTTCTAACGGTAGCCCTTCGGCGATGAGGGCCAAAGGCGAGCGTGACAGCTCTGAGCAAGGAGTCCGCCTCGAATGGGTCCAGGGGGTGATTCTGAGCCGCCAACCTTCACTTAACAAGAGCATGAAGGTTGACTGACCACAAGGCTGACCCAGTGGGAGGCTGATTGCCACAGGCCTGCCAGGGGCCACACGGACCCTGCACATCCGTGGCTGAGCCTCCGAGAGGTGACCTGTCTGGGGCCATCCAACCAAGCAGCCCCAGCAGAGCAGAGGACGAAAGGGGCTGCGACAGTGACAGAGAGAGACACAGAGAGAGAGAGAGAGAGCACGCACACACTTGCATGTCACAGCACGCAGATGGGAAGGAATTCCAGACTTGAGCTGACACCTTAGACATGAATCTCCCTTGAAGAGAAAGGGGCACTCAATTTGCACCTCCACCCTGGCCTACCTACCCCTACTGACCTACTCACTGGGTCATTTGCAAGCTACTTAGTGCTTCTTAGAATAGGAATGAACAGCCCAGGAAAGACCTGGGCCCACACTGGCCATCCTGGGTCCGTTCAGGAACGGTTGTGCTGCCAAGGTTTCCGGCGTGTGTGGGAGGTGGGTCAGGGTGCTTCTGTGACCCACTTGCCCGTGTAAAACCATCAGACTCTGGCCAGGCTGTACAGAGTGGCTCTAGCCAGTGAAGGGGGCTGAGGGTTTACATTTTTTGCTCATCTGGAGAGAGAGGTCTGGCAGGAAGACTCAGAGAGGAGCCTGGTCTAGGACAAAGAGGGTCCTTGAAGCAGGGTCCGGGGAGCAGCAAGCCTGGAGCTACCCTGGCTTCCCAGCTGTGCTCGGGAGACCAGCCCCTCTCTTGGCTCCTGCGGCCGAGAGAAGCCAGCCTGGGGAGCTCAGACTGCGGACCCACAGCCCTCGGGACCCCTCACAGTGGCGCGGCCCCTCCGGCTGCCTCTTGGCTCCTGATCAGAGATGTCCACGTTCAGTTCCTTCAGTCTGTGAAGTGGGGAGGCCCCGAGCTGTGGTGAGGATTGGGAATAATGTACGTAAGGTACCGGGAGGTGAAGGTGCGGAGACCTGTGTTCCCATACCCTGTCCAGACGTACGGAGCCAAGGCTGGGCACATTGTACGTGCCCCATAAATAGCAGACAGTGATAAAAATAACGTAACATACCATTACAAAGTACAGCGGACTGCTAAATGTCAGGACAGGAATGAAACACTCTAAGATTATCCTGAGGACTCCACTCCTGTAGTTTGAACGAGGCCCCTGCACTGCTGGAGTGAAGATAACACCTTCAGCAGCTCAGGGACTGGCGGCTCACAGCTGTCCTGCGGGCCTGCCGCTCCCGGCTTGCAAGGCAGCGCGGGCCCAGCCTGCAGTTCTGCAGAACCGGAGGAGCAACAGGCCTTGAAAGCGGTCACAGTGAACCTCGGCAGCAGCTGCGGAACTGCAGAATGAGCGCCAGGGGCCTATGAGGCTTTGGGGGTTGAAAGAGGCTTAAAGCCCACCCGTGGGATCTTATAAACTAGTCAAGCAGTTGGAACACATACACAGAAAGACCCAAGGCAAGGTCTTCTCATGGCATGTCCAGTTCAGGCAGGTGATAACAGGCTCCGCCTGGCTCTGCACGGGCCTCATGGAGGTGGGGGCCCAGCTCTGCAGGCCATACTTTACGATGCACAGGGACAAAGCGAGGGGCACCCAGAGGAGGAAGCCAGGACTGCAGGGCTCTGGAATCCTGGCCACAAGAGGCACAGGTGAGGTGCCAGGCAACGGCGATTCTACTCAGGTTTCTCTCAGTAGAAGGAAGCAGCTGTCCTCAGTGCAAGCCGTCCATAGGCTTTGCTCTTCCCAAGGACTCAGAGGGGACAGAGCCCAGGAATGACAGTCCACTGGCCCATCCTGCTGGGCCTGGGATGCAGACGCAGCCAGTGGACGGAAATGCGGTGCCAGCTCAGAAGTGCTGACGGAGCACATCTCTCCCCCACTCTGCATTCAGCCACGTCACACTGGAGTTTCCCATCCACTGCGGTGGCAGCATTTACACTACGGCAATTGGCAAAGCTACAGTCGGAGTTCTTCCCCTTCCTGAGAACTGGCTGGCCCACATGTCACCAGCAGAGCTTTCACAGGTGAGGAGACTGTTTACCCTGGTTCTGCCTTCTAGGCCTTTCACAAATGTGACTGAGGCTCCTGCCGGTCATTTCTGCCTCATCTCAGGTGAGTCACTGTCCCTCCGCGCCTCATCCTGGATTGCTGGGCACTGAGCTGGAGCTGCTGAAGTCTGGCCAGAGCAGCCTCAGGGGAAATCCTTTCGAGGGATTTCCTCATCTGTAAAATAGAGAGTTTTAACTAAGGCAGGAGACTGAAGCCAGTGTGTGAGGACCTCTAAGGGACCTCAGTTAGGGGGTTCTGACACTCTTCTGAATTTGCACACAAAACAGAATATGCATGCCTCTTTCTAGGGAGAGAACCGTGGTTTTCACCATATTCTCAAGGGGGCTAATGCCCCCCGACATGTGACAGTCCACTCAGGCTGCCATAACAGAACACCATAGACTGGGTGGCTTATAAACACCAGAAACTTATTTCTCACAGTTGTGGAGGCTGGGAAGTCCAAGATCAAGGCAGATTGGGTGTCTGGTGAGGGCTGGCTCTCTGGCTCTTAGGCGGCATCTTTTCTCTGTGATGCACATGGTGGAAGCACAGACAAGCTCCCTCGGGCTCTGTTACAAGGACACAAGTCCCATTCACGAGGGCTCCACCCTCACATCGTAATCACCTCCGAAGACCCCTCCTCCTAATACCATCACCTTAGCGGTGGTGATTTCAATGAAGAAATTTTGGAGGGGTGCAAACATTCAGACCACAGCAGCCTCCAAACTAAGAACCTCTATTCACAGGACCTTTAAAATCCCTCTAGCTTTAAGATTTGTTGGGTCCCAAGACTTCCCCATTTTTGATGACTATAGCTTAATAATGAAGCTGACTATAGGAGCGGAGGGCCACGGGAAGAATTCCTACCACTTTTTATCAAAGGAGCTGTTTTCTGAGCACTGGGAGCCCTGTGGACGAGGTGAATTTCAGCTCCAGGCCCTGGCACCACGCGAAGGCAGGGGCCGGCCCTCCTGCCTGCCTCTTCCTGCAGTGCCCACTGGGGCACTTGGTTCACATAGGGGAACACTGCCCAAAGGGACAGCTGGGGCCCTCTCCTTCTTTGAGGGCTGGAGGAGCAACCACAGGGTTCCTGAGGCCAGGGTACGCCTCCTGCCCTGGGGATGAGGACTCTACAGGCATCTTTGAGGTTTGCCCATGGAGCCGTCCCATCCGGGTCTTACATTGTTTGCACTGGACTAACCCGTTTCTTTGTGTGCTTTCTTATGCCTCTGGTCTTGTGTACATATCTGATTTTGTGCATTAGTGAGAAATGTCATAGCATGTTAGAACCAGGAAGGAACCTCAGAAATCACACTGTTCAGCCTTGTACAGAGGAAGAAACTAAAGCTCAGAGGAGGGCAGTTGTCTGCTCAGAGTCCCCTGGGGCAGAGCTGTGTCTTTCGCAGCCTGCGAGCTCCCCAGTCTTGGTTCCCTGCCCTCCTTCTGCTCCCCCATAGGGCAAGTCTGAGTAGTGACCATGTGTCCTGCTGGTTCCAGTTCTGTGCCTTGGGCTTCGCTGTCCCTCCTACCGGGGATTCTTGCACCCTCTCAAGGATCTGATCCCACTCATACTTCACGACGCCCCAGGAGACTCCCTCTGCGTGTGGCCTTCTGCCCCCACCCACGCAGGTGAGCGCCCTCCGCCGAGCACCTCTGCCTCATCCGTACCTGCGTTACGAGACCCCCACAGATGTGGCGATGGTTTCGTATGTTTGCTCCACCCTTCTAGACTGCAAGGGGGGACCATCTCTATTAATCCTGGCATCTCTAGCACCTAGCACGGGGCCTGGCACATAGTAGGCACTCACTGAACACTTACAAGTGACGAGTAACTCAACAGACAGGGACCACCTAATATTCAGCAGATTGCCATTTGATTTAGCACCTTACGTCCCCTCAAAATTTGGGGGGCCAAAATGAGGGCTCAGGTCTGAGAGCTTCTCTGGTGGTTTGAGAACAGAGCTCTGAGCAGGGCTTAACCTGGAAGCTTCCGTCTCTACCACCTCTTGCCTCCTTTCACAGAGAGGAGCCGCAGTCGGCCTCTAGAGTCGCTCTATGCGGCTGAGCTTCCAGTCGCTCCGGTTTTGTCTCTGAGATTTTCCTAATCTTCAATCACGCATTCAGCGTTCGCTGAGCGCTCACGGTGCGTCAGTTCTGGTTGCCATGGATATTGCGGTAAACAAGGCAGAGGGTCTGTGCCTTCCCGAGCCTCCCTTCCCAGATAGCACCGACTCAGCCCCTCGCCCTTGCACAGAGCAGCAGGGAGCTCCGCGCACTTCGGGCCGGTCACTCAACATCCCTGGGCCTCCGCACCTCCAGCCGCCAGCCCGCTCGCCAAAGCCTCTCTCAGGCCGGCAGGCGTCGCCCGCCGTGCCCTGGCCCTGCGCGTGGCCGGACCCCGCCGTGCCCTGGCCCTGCCCCACGCAGGTGCGCGCAGGGCTGAGCCTGGGAACGCGCTTCCTTTTCTCCTGGCGCTCCGTTTCCCCAGCGGGGGAGCCGGGATCCCGAGCCCCGACGAGGTTCTCTGCGCCAGAGTGCAGGGAAAGTGCATGCCCAGCCTCGCCAGGGCGGCCGCCACGCTCGACACCTTTGCGCACGCACAGACGTGCCATTTGAGCCACACTACGGCTGGCGAGGGAGGCATTGCTGCCCTACTTCTCAGATGAGAAAACTGAGGCTCAGAGAGGCCCGGAGCTAGTCAGCAACGGAGCGGGCTGAGGATCTTGTCTTTCCTGCCAATGGCCGCTCACCCTGGGGGTGAGGGAGGGCTCGGTCAGCGTGGAAGGAAGAGAAATAGAACGTCACGAAGCCCTTTTTCAATAAACGGCTCAGCAACGTGTTTGCCTGGCAGTGTTTCCATGTTGACTTGGTGTGTGGCACGTGGATTAAGTACGCAGTTTGGTGGTCTTTAAAGGATGAACATTTTCCTCTAGGATCAATAGCTGAGTGAGTTCGGGCCTGAATTCATCAAAATGTCACCTGAAACAAAGTTAGTCTCAGGGCTTCCGCACGCAGGCTGACGGCAGGGGCAGAGCCCAGGGAACGCCAGGGCTCTCCGAAGGTCTAGGGCACCTGTCGGGCCGGGTGGTCCCATGTCCTGGAGGGGGGAGTGGGTCCTGACAATGGTCCCTCCTGTCATCCTTGCTTCAGGGAGGGTGAGGACCCTCCAGCTGTCAGTTCTTTGCATAGAAAGGGTCTTGCCATCACTCGGTGCTCCCCTCACACCCAGCACAGGATCCCCTTTACGGAGGCTCGGAGAAGCGGTCACCTGGTTTCCCCTTGGATCTTTCTAAAGACAAGGAGCTCATTACTTTGCAAGTGGTGCTTTTCATTTTTGGAGAGCTCAAATAATTTTAAAGTTACTCTATATTGAGCTTAAATATCCCCTACTGCCCTGCAACTTTGACTCAGTCCCAAATCTGTTCCATGGGGCCACACAGAATGCGACTGATCCTTCTTCCATCCAACCACTGAAAAGTTTAGCAGTGGTCTTCTCTTCTCCAAAAGAAACATCCCTTAGGATGTTTGGGGCCTGGAATGCTTGCGGCCCGGGAAATGCCCCCTGGCGTCTCTGCACATTCAAGGCCCTGGCTTCCTTCCTTGGCCCTTCCTCAGCATCTCACAAAGACGGAGAAGGGAAAAGTGGGAACTGGCTGGAGCCAATTCCTTGGCTCACGTGCCTAGGAAAGAAATGGGGGTGACCCTCAATCTCGGTGTGGATTTCCACACGAGTGTGACTTGTGTGTCCACACGCTCATACCAGTGGGACTGTGTGTGTGCACACATGTGAGGAAGGGGTGAGAGTATCGGATGTGGCGTGTCCTGGTGTGTGGACACATAGTGGGCGGTGAGTGTCGCAGATGTGTGACAGTGTGTGAGGTGTGTGGGTGAGCCATGTGCAGGCATGCATGAGCCCTGGTGGAGGGGCTCAGAATCCGCCTTGCCCCTGTGGAGAGTTCTAGAATGTGTGTGGTAAACTGTCCCTGAGCCACAGGCTTTTGGACCTGAATGCCAGTCCTGCTCCCCCGTGTCAGGGCCTGGCCTGTTCCTTGGAGGTGTCCAAGTCCCAGCCTTTCACATCATGCCTGGTCTGGGCCTACTGACTCGCGTGGAAAGGGACCACATGAGAGCTCATGTCTGCCCTGCAAGGTGCTTTTTGTGCATATTCCCACAGTACCTGCATCAGACGTACAGACAGAACCTCTCTCCATTGGACTTGCCAGGGTGCCGAGGGCCAGCAGGGTGGCACGGTTCTCTGTGGCCGCACAGCTAGAGAACAGCAGAACCAGACCTGGGTTAGACCCGAAGCCCACGCTCCGTCCTTGTGTCGCCTCCGGGAAGTGACAACCAAGAAAGGTCTTTGCGCCAGAGGTCTGCAATGTCCTGAGCGCTCCACTCCAGGGTGAACAGGTAGCTCAAGGCAGATGACGGTGGTGCGGGCTCCGGGGAGTTTGGCCAAGAGCCTTCAGGGTTTATCCCTCGGGACGGCAGTCAGCTCCCAAACACGGTGAGTGTGAAATCCGATTTCGTAAATCGCATCCCAGGCCAGGGGCAGTCACGCTGCTCCGTCAGTTACGACTTCCTCAGGAACCTGGGACTGCAGCTGTTCACTTTCCTAAATCCTCCTGCATGCTGTCTGAGCTTTTATCCCCCTGATTTACTTATTAGATTTCTACTGGGCCTTTCCTCAGTGGAGCGCTCTCTAGTTTAACCAGTAACTTCTCTCCGGAATGAGACAGGCACAGGCTCCCACAGGAAGCCAGTCGGGGGGACTGGGACAGAGTGAGAGAAGACGGACAGAAAAGACAGGGCCACGTACGCAGGACGAGGACGCACCTGCGGGCTGGGAGTGGGCGCTCACCGAGTGGGGTGGCGTCTGCGGCTCTCCCCAGATCTGGGTTTGCGCCGGGTCTGGACAATTGTTGCAGGTCACTGCTGCTGATGAGCCACGTCCCCAAGCACCTGCCCCGCTCCCATGATCTCCCTGCCTCTCTCCACGGCTGTTATGTTTATCTGCTCCTGTGTCCGTCTGTTTCCTTGGATTGCAAGGTCCTTAAAAGCAAGAGCCAAGCCACCTTTTTAAACCTGGCACTTGTCACTGAGCCTGGTCCACAGAGGAGCTTAACACAAGCTTGCTGGGTGGGCGACCACGGAGGAAGCCGAAAGCCCTGAGATCACCGGCCGTCCCCGCCAGGGAGACGGACTCACACACGTGGGGCAGCGAGGCCCCCGGCTGGTCTGGCCAGGGAAGTTCTTGTGGAAGAGGGGGCCAAGACTGGGCCACCTAGTAGGCTGGGGACTGGTCAGCTAGAGAGGGGAGGGCATTCCGGGCAGAAGGAACGCTTGAGCAAGGTAGCAGTGGGCAACGGGGTCCCTGAGTGTGGCAGGAAGGCGGGTCTGTGTGGGGAAGGCTGAAAGGCAGGCCGGCAACCGCGCAGCCCCGACTGTCTCCTCCTCCCCGGCTTGCCCAGCCCCAGCCCCACGAGGTGTCAGGCAGCCTCGTTCTCTGCCCTCCAGCTGCGTCTCCTGCAGGTTTCTGTGCACCCTGGACAAGCAGGGCCATGCATGGCCCGGGACTGCCCTGCCGTGTCTTCACTTCTGAGTCGGGAGGAAGAACCAGCTTGGATTCTTCGGGTCTGAGGGAACCCCCTCCCCCACCCCTCTACTGCCCCTGCCTTTCCGGGGGCCTCCTTCGTTGTTTTCCTCCTGCTCCCTTGACATCATAGTCCGAGTTCCACTTGGACCCCAGCGGCATGCCCTGCCGGCCTTTGCATGTGCTTAGTAAATACACACCAAGCCCTTCTGTGCAGACCCCGGGCTGCGGCTAAGCGGGTGCTCATGGAAACCCGCGACCTGGCTCCCGAGTGGTCGGGGAGCCGGGCCCAGGCCGCGCCGGCATGGATCGCGTCTCCCTCACAAGGCCAGGGACCACTGACTCCAGGCAGACCCCCGGGGATTGGACTATCAAATATAACCTGACTATAGTTTGAAGGTTTAGAGCTAGGCACATCATACTCATTTTTTTAAACTTTCACTTATTTTTAAACTGACACCTGAAGATCGTATGTATTTGTGGTGTACAAGATCATGTTTTGATAAAAGTATACATTGCGGAATGACCAAATCAAATGAACTAACATGCTATTACCTCACACATTCATAGTTTTATGTGGTGAGAACATGTAAAATCTACTCCCTGCGCAATTTTCAATTGTACAGCCCGTTGTCACTAACTGGCATCCCCACGTTGCGCAGCAGCTGGGAGGCTCCTCGGACCCAGGGCTAGGGCTCAGGACCAGAGGGGACTGAGCCCCTGGCGCGAGAGCTCTGGAGTCCAGAGAGGCAGGAAAGGACAAGAGGAGGCGTGCAGAGGGTCGGGCCCTTTGCTGAGAACCCCTCAGACCAGACCTGGCCTTGGACTCCCGCTTACATGAGGGACAGGTGTCACAGCGGGACTTACGCAGGCTGCCCAAGGTCACACAGCCATGTGACAGTGGGGCTGGGGCCCAGTCCAGGGACCCCAAAGCCAGGCTCCTCCCTCGATTTGGCCCTGGTTCCACCTGTGTGATTGGTCTGGCCTCACGGGGTGACCTTGAGCAAACTAGTGAGCCTCTCTGGGCTTCAGTCCTCTCCTCTCTCAAGCGAGGGATGGAGTCTCAGTGGAGGGGCCTCTGCAGGCCCCTCCTGGCCGCCCCCCAGGCCCGGCCACTGCCCGCTGCCTGCCGGGTGCCTGGGTGGCCAGCAGCAGCCCAGTGGCCGTTGCCAGCCGCCAAGCCCCGCTGTGCGTGTCTGCCCGCGCTGTCTGCTGTGCAGGCTGGGATCGCAGTGCACTCCCTCCCCGCTGCTGCAGGGTCAGGGTTCCAGGGAAATCCTCCGCTGCGGTGGAAGGAAGCGAAACCAGCAAGGCGAGGACATCGGCAGATGCAAAAACCTGCCCGTTTACCTTCCAAATCCAGGCTGCGGGGCGGGGACAGCTGAGAAGCAGACAGACAGATGGTGCCCAAGTCGGGTGGGGAGGCGAGAGCTGAGTGCAGAAGTCTCTGGGATCCTGCAGGTCTCAAGGCCCACGAGGGAGGCAGGGAAGGCGCCGAGTGTTCACCAAGAGGCCGGAAGATCAGGGATTGACTCTACTCAAGTCCCTGCTGACTGCACGCCAGGCCAGCACGTCGTGTCCCCGCACACATTCTCCTAGCAAGCCCTCACAACACTGACGCAGGAAGTATGTCCTTAATTTTGGTAGGAGGCTCACACAGCCTAAGTGACTTACTCAAAGTCACACCGTAAATGACAGAGCAGAGCAGCGCTGTTCGCAGCTGACAAAGGGACGCTCTATCTGTTCTTGACGGTGAGACCCGCCCCGTCCCCTCTGCCCACACCAGCTACCCACCATGCAGACCGCCCGCTCCCTGGGCCCCACCCCTCGCACCCGCTCCCGGAGCCTCCTCCACCCGACACACTCGGCTGTGGTCCCAGCCCCTCCTGCTGTCCTCAGCTGACTGTGGAATCTTTCCAAGCCCAGGGGATCGTGCAGTTACCAGGGAAAATATGCTCCTGTCCTAGGCTTGTCAGCAGCTCTAGAGCAACAAGCTCTCTTTCTAAAATGAGGTTCTCCATCTTGGAGACTCTGAAACCTCTGGGCCTGCCCAGTCGTGGGCCTTCCTCCCAGCTCAGGACAGCTGGGGTCATCGCCAAGGTCGAGCGGCTCACAGAGCCCTGTCCCCTACTCCACCAAACCAGGAAGGGCACCCCGTCAGGGCCCAGCGCCTGGCGCACAGGCCAGCCCACCAGAGCTTCTCTCTCACCTTGTGTACATTTACGTATCTAGACGGAAAATGAATACACAAAAGGGTCTAGCATGGTGAGCTTAGTATGTGCTGTGCAGTGAGACCTAGGTTCAAATCCCAGCTTCGTCACTTATTAATTGTCTGATCCTGGGCTAGACATTAACTCCCCTGCAAGCCTGCTTCCTTCTTTGGAAAATGGAAGTAATAATTCCCCCACCAGAAGGAGCTGCTACGGGGACAGGACGGGAGCAGCACTCAGCACAGTGCCTGGCACACAGCGAGCACTCCCAAAGCGGAGGCTCCTGGGGTCCTGCCCCCGGCCCTCGCCCGCCTGTCTGCTCTACTTGGAGAGTGACAGCTGACAGCAGGGCAGGGGTGGCTGCGGACGCTGCTGGGGACTGCAGGCTTTCAGAAGGCATTAGAGGCCATTGTTTTAATCAATACTATATTATTTCCTCCGAGGCAGCTATCCCCACATTTGTTATGTGTAAATAGGGTTTTTCAATGATGTGAACGTGTTAGCTTAATGTAGCTGACATTCAGCGTGTGCAGTCTGGTGGCTGCCCCTCAGGACCTCCAGGAAAATGAGATGATGTATCCGTCACAAAGCCGTCCTCCTGAGTGGAATTTGAGCAGCGGGAGGCAGCAGCCGGGCACCAGGCACATACTCAGGAGTCCACAGACAGCACGAGCCTGGGAGCACGGTCCAGAGAAGTGTGGATGCTCCAGAGAGAGTGTGGATGGCTGGTGCCCTGGAAGTGGGGTTTTGGGGTTCCCATCTCTTTGTTGCGGAGTCTGGATTCCAACACCGCGGCACTGTCCGGCTACCTCCTGCTGACGCGCTCCTCTCCTGCTTCCCTGGCGTTTGTCGGAGTTTACCCTCTCTAAAAGCTGGATTCTCGGATGGCTCCCTTCCTCTCTTCCCAACAGATGCCCCAGGCAGTCTGAAATCTCGTTTTGAACGTGCTCCTCTGGCTCCGCCCCAGTCCCGTGAGCATGGCCCAGCCTGGCTGTCCAGGCAGGCAGAGAGCTGAGCGAAGGTTGCCCTTCTAAATTTGCCACGTGGGCTTAACTCGCCTCCCTTCATCCCGGGCACTCAGAGTAACAGACAACTCTACCAGCTCCTCTCTCAGTCCCACTGGACTGAAGCTGAAGCAAGAGGGGTTTTGTTTAGACTGGGGAGAGCTTCCCCACCGTGACACCCTTCGAGTTGCAAGCCAGATGCCACTACCACACGGGGCTCGCAATCAACAGGCCGGAACCCCAATACTGTGCCTTTAACCCCATAATACCAGGTATCAGACAACTCTGAATTCATTTGCAGAGCTCCCTGGAATGCACCATAAAGGAACTGACCTTTACCAGGATATCTGTGGAATCTTATCCACTGGACGAGCATCCACCCCTGTTTCCTTAACAGTGTCTGGAAGCTGAGGGCTGGACGGAAAACCGCTTGCAGATCCACCCGCCTGCCAAACGGCAGTGGGCCCGAGGGAGGCCGCCTCTGAGAAATGTGGGAAGGAAGGGACCTAGTGCCTACTTCACGCCTGTCTGTTCACCTGTCCAGGACGCTGGTCACACTCTGGGGGCCATCCAGCTAAACGGTACCACATGAATGCAAAGGCCGTCACTGTCATTAAGTTCCGTCTGTGTGTCTTGAACCTGCCGCACAAAACTGTGTCTGGAATCGGGCTTCAGCTTCCCTGCAATGTCTGGGAGAAAGGAGGGAGGTGTTTTTCTTGGCAAATAAATATGATATCATAAGCCCTGGCAGGGTTCCCGCCTGAGTAATGGCCGTCTGCCTTCCTAATTCCTCAGCAGCTTGGAACAGGAACACTGTTCTTTACTTCCTCTCTTTAAAAGCAACTCTCTACTGAAGAGCATCACTCAGCGGCAGCTTCCCTGCCCGGACGTGACGGTGTTGGGGGACGGCGGCGAGGGCTCAGCTCAGACTGCAGTGCGCGGCTGGGAAACCACAGCAAGACATCCGGCCCGGAAAAGGCACCTGAGACCCTTGAACTAGAGCGGCTGCTCTTCACACGCCCTCGTTCGTGAGGACACAGCGACAGTCGACACAAACCACACTGCTCAGCGCTGTGCTGCCCTGGCCCGAGTCCCTGCGGAGCAAGCGGGTAACCCGGCGACCCGGCTCGAGCGGGCGGCGACCGGCGAGGACAAGCTCGTCTTGCTGAGCCCTGCTGGGCGTGGGCCGGCGGAGGGCCTGGTGGCTTCTCTGCGCACACGGGCACTGCACCCGTAAGCATACAGACCCCTCACAGTCACGTGTCGTGAGCTCTTATGACAACAGTTAGAGGTGGCTGGACTATGACCCCTCATTTCACAGACCTGAACACTGAGGCTCCCAGAGATTAATTAGGTAACTCGCTCAGGGCCACAAAACGTACCCGGCAGAAGTGGGAGCTGCACTCAAGTCTTTCGGCTTCTAATCCAATTTTTACAGGACCTCGTCAGGCTCATCGCATTTTCTGGGCTGCGAGGACTTTGGTGCTGCCACCTGCCCACGGTGGAGCAGCTGGTAGAAGGTGGTGGGCAGCATGGCACTGAGCCGGGAGCTGGGCGTGGCTTCACATGGCTTGGCCACTGGCCTGCTGGGGACCCCGTGGCAGCGAGTCGTTCAGATGAGGGTAGGGCCCGGCTGAGCCCACAGGGAGGTCTTGAGGCCAGTGGGCAGCAAGGGCCTGAAGGTACCGCGAGAAGGGAGATCAGTGTGCAAAGGCTGATTGTTGATGCCGCCAATAAGCGTTTACTGAACACCTACGATGGCTACGTGTGGGGACGTGACTGCAAATGAGGTGGAGTCTCTGCCTCAAGGGGCTGTTTGCCTAGTGTGCAGAGATGGGGACACAGCGTGACGAATGCTGAGGAGTCCAGAGCACCACAGCACTGCACAGGGACAGCCACCAACCACATGTGGCAATTCTTGGAAAACGTTCACGGGGACACAACATCGCAGCTGGAACCCGAAGGACAGACGGGACTCAGGCAGATGAAGATGGGGCTGCAGCGTCTCCAGGCTGAGGAGTGAGCACGTGCCAGGGCCAGGCGGCCACACAGAGCACGCTCGGCACCGGCGATTGGCGTGGGCCGCACTGGGGCGGAGCTGGGGCAGGGGCAGTTAGCGGACCGGCTGGGTGGCTTTCCAGTCAGGACCAGTGAGTCCTGGGGCCACCAAGTCCCCACCCCAGAGCCCGGAGAGCGTTCATTTTGCTCTGGACTCCCCTAGCCTTCCCTCGTGCGCGACGAAGCATCCAGAAACGCCCCCAACCACAGCGGCTGCACCAGCCCTGAATCGGAAAGCCCCGGCTGTGCTTCATCTAACTGAAGGACTGTAATCTGGGAGATGTTCATTTAACATATTTCTGCCTCTGAATGGCTTTTACTTTTCACTAAATTGAAACCGCAGTACAATATATGTGAATGATTAGGTTGTGTAATACATCCCAGCAAATTTAGATTAGGAATGATTATAACTTAAGTAAAATAGTTGAACACAATTCTTATTGCCGTCTATCTTTTCTCTTCTTCTTAGTGTTCGTGGGGGTGACTGAATGCAAGGGACGAACGACTCTCAGGAGGGAGGGGGCCTGGGTGCAGGGAGTGGCAGAGGACCATCTGTGGGGGCTTCAGGAAGGAGGGAGAGGTTTTCTAGGGTGTGGGAGAAAGCCCTGGGCCCAGAGGCAGGTGAGGGTGAGTCCTGGATCTGACTAGCTGTGTGGCCTTAGGCAAGTTACTTAAACTCTCTGAGTCTTAGTTTCCCATCAGCAAAATGGCTTTATTATTGCTGACTCATGGGATCGTTGTGGGATGGAATGAGATCAGGGATGTGAGAGCAACACTGCATATTGGCCAAGAGCTCACATGGGGAGTCAAAGTCCTGGTCACGTTCTGGCTCTACCACCTAGGAGAGCTGTGTGACCTTGCCCTTCATTGCTCAGCCTCTCTGAGCCCCAGTTTCCTAATCTACAAAATGGGAATAAGAACACTTGGCCATGGGTGTCCTTGGGGAGAGGCTTAGATGGGATTTTTTCCATGTTAAAAATGCTTTGCTTTGCACTTTTGCATTTGCAAAATGTAAGCCCCCTGGGAGGGCTACGCTGGCCGACAGGGGTGGGAACAGGAGTCGGGGGAAATCTGGAGACTCCTTCCTGGATTAGCAACCCGGAGGGGTTCGGGCCTTGCAGGGGCCCTGGGGCAGGGAGGGAAGGAGAGGAGCCTGTGATGAAACTTCCTGTTGGAGCCCCAAGCCTCATGCCTGCCCTGCGCACCCCAAACCTCCCCACCTGCTCTATTTTCCCCAGAGTATTTAACACGTGGTAACATTCTATGTAATTTATCCATTCATTGTGCTTTCCTTAAGAGCCTGTCTCCCTGGTTCAAAGGTAAGGCCTGCAAGGGAGGGAGCTGTTTCCTGCCCTGACACACCCTGAGCCCCCAGAGCACAGCCTGGCACGAGGCGTGCTCAGGGGACACACGCTGCCTGGGAGTAACTGACCTGGGGTTGGGAAGAAGGCGGTCGAGGGACCAGGGGAAACTGAGGGCATCAGTCACTCCAGCAGGGAGCTTGCTGCAGGAGAAGGAAAGAAGAGCAATCTGGGCCGGAGCCCTGCACCCATTCTTCAAGGGAGCCACAAGCCCCTGGGATTTTCCCCAAATCGTGGGGCACCTGCCGACTTGCTGCATTTTGGTCCCCCCCCGCAGCCTGGAAACGCCTTCCAGTCAAGCAGCTACTGCTGCCCCTGAGCTGCTGCCTCCTGCCCTGGAGACCGTAGTTCTCTTCTGCTCCTCATGACAACAGGGACAACAAATACCATGATGGCGGACAAAGGGCCCTCCAAGCCCTCCAGCGCGGAGAGAGCCTGGGCTGTGAGCAGAGGCAGGGTCTGCGAGCCGTGTGGCACTGCCCCGACTCCCCCTGGACTCGGGCCCGGGGCCAGCTCCGCCCGTGAGCAGAGCTGCTGCTGGTCGAGGCGGGCAGGGCTGGGCAGCCATCCCCCACTGGCAGGCCGGGGCTCGGGTCCTGTGCGCTTGGGAACCTGGCAGTTGCCACCAAGAGGGCGCTGGCATTCCATCAGGGCTATGCGTGTCGGTGTCTTGCTAAGTTCTTTCCTTCCCTCTTGACAGCCCTGTGAAGTAGCTACTCTTGTGTCCAAATAATAGAAACTCAGAGAGGTTGAGTAACTGGCATATGGTCACACAGCTCAACACATGGCAACACTGGGATAAGAACTCCCACGTTGCTGGACCCAAAGCTCATCCTCCCTTCCTGGCACCCTGAGTCCTGTGTGATGCAGAGCTCCCCACGAGGTGTGAGCGCAGCCCCGTACCTCCCAGCCCCCGTTTCGCGAGCGGGCCAGTTGCTCATGCTGGGGAGCTGTGCCCTGCAGCTCAACCCAGCCTACCCCACCGCCTCCCTGACTTTGCTGGCACCCTCACCCGTGCCCCCGGGGGGCAGGCCCAACTTGTCCCGCTGCCCCCACTGCTGGCTGAGGCCCTGCTTTAGTTACCACCGGGAAGCTCCTCTTCTGCCGTGCCTTATTCTCAGGAGCCGGGGCCGCCCCGCCTGCCAGCCGGGACCACCCGCCGCGGAGCCCAGCACAGTCCTCCGGAAGCTCCGGCTCACACTGCTGCACAGCCACTGAGCTCACAGGTGAACCGGGACTCTAGCTCTGTGTTCTCAACCATTATGCTGTCCAGCTCCTTCCTCATTTGACACGTCTTTCGACCCTAACCACTTCGCTATTCTCTCTTTGTTAGTATCCACCTTCCCACCAATATCTGGAGCCAAATCCAAAATTCCAGACGTGGCCTGACCAGGGATATAACCTCCCTCTGTTTTGGACATCACTCCGCAATTACAGCAATCTAAGATTGCTCTCCCCTTCCCGGGGCCCCCAAGTCCCAGGGCCGGCTCCCAGTGGGCTCTGTCCTAAGCCCCAGGTCTTCCAGAAATGGGCTGATGTGGGCAAACCTCCTGTGTGGCTGAGGTCCATGCCGCCACCATAGCAGCTGTGTCTGCAGCCGCCGCTGTGGCTCACAGTGGCGCAACAGAGGAAAGAAGGTGACTTTGGAGACATTGCGGGCTGAGTGGAGGTTCAACAGCCTGTGAAGGTCACTGCCACTGCTCAGTGAGCGATCTGTCCCCATTTCAGCCTCAGTGGGAGCGTGACGGAGGGTGTAATTAGGGCCTGAGCTGCGCCTGTGGGGGCTGCTGCACCCGGCTCAAGGAGGCTGGGGACACAGACGGTGGTCTCTGTCCTCCCGGGGACTTGGTGGCTGGAGCCTGGGCTTCTCAGGACTTCCCTCCCTGTTCTCCCCACTCCTTCACTTATTAAAATTAATTTGTCCTGTGTGTCTCATTTCAATCATTCCCTTGAGGACTTGCCTTACTAGAAAGTGATCTGACGCAGGGACGTGGTTGGAAGGTCTTGGAAAGTCTAACCATTGCTTGGTGCTTGTAACCAGCCATGCCCCGAGGGAATAACCGCTTCAGCAGGAGAACTCCTCGACCCGGAGGCGTGCCCTTAGGGTGAAATTCCGTGTGCGCTGGCAGGACGAGAGTGTGTGCAGGGCATTACCCTGCCTGTGGCCGGCACTTCCCGACCGTGAGGAGTGAAATCTCACGGGGGTTCTGCGGGGCAGGAGGGAAGGGGCCACATCAGGGTGGCGGTGCCCCTAGAAGGATCTGCTGCGTTCGTGGACAGCTCTGTCCCGCGGGCCCGGAGGGGTGGAGGGGCAGGAGCACTATAAAAATCGCTGCACTTTCTTGGTCACCTGCCATGTCCCAGATACTGCAGGCTCTTTAAATATACTACAACTCACATCAAGTTGTAATATATCATCACATGCGTTACATCAAGGAACTGAGGATCAGAAAGATTAAGTAACAGACACATGGCCACCAGTCAGCAAGTGCGGGGAGGGGGACCCTGCCATCCACCATTCCCGGAGCCCAGGCAGCCCCAGGCCCTTGCAGGGCCAAGAGCCCCCAGCCCCACTCTGGCCCCTTCGGACCCCGCAGAGAAGAGCCCCTGAGGCAGCTGAGGGCTTGCTCTTAGCCCCGGGTGGACCATGAAACAAAACTGCAGAACCTTCTGCCAGACCCTGGGACGGGGACATACAGTGTGGGTTACCTACAATGTCTCAGGCCCTGTTCTAGGCATTTTTCTGGGCACAGTTACTGTCTTAATTCTCACAGTAACACAGCGAGGTAGGTGTCATCGTTCCCTCTGTACGAATGAGGGAGACGAGGCTAAGTGAAGTCTGCAGCCACACAGCTAAGAAGTCGAGGAAGCCACCCGGAGATCCCACACTCACACTCTTTCTCCTGCACTGCCTCGCTTCCCCAAGGGGCTGGGGGCTGGAGGACGCAGTTTCCTCCACGAGCGGGGGGGTCAGGACACATCAGGGTGGAAAGGACCGTGGCAAAGAAACCTCGGCGTCCGCTGCGTGCCTGCCGAGCGGTGAGCAGTGTGCCGGCCGGGGACCCTTTGGTCCAGGCACTCACCAAGAGGCCCGTCCGGGAGGCCTGGGGGAGGCAGCGGGTTTGGCATCAGTCCCCGGTTAGTCCCTGTTCTGTGTCTCTGGGACCCGAAAGCTGCGGTACTGAGCTGGGTGTGGCCAGAGGGGGGAGGGGCTGGGGCGAGAGGCCTGTGCCGAGGACAGAGGTGGCCGGCTCGCCTTTTGTGCGTGGGGACTGGGCGCGGGCTGGGGCCGGGGCTGAAGGGGAGGTGGCGTGTGGCCCGACAGTGTCGCGAGCCTTGCACAAAGGGAGCCCAGTCCTGGTCTGAGTGGTTCTTCAGTGGACAAACGCCCAGGGTTGGGAGAGGCAGGTGTGGGCTGGGCTTCCCGTGCAGGGGACACTGTCGTCCGCCAGGAGCCCTGAGGGGACGCGGCTGCGACCGGGAGGCTCTTCAGAGCGGCTGCCCCACAGCCCGCCCGGCAGCTGACTGACTCCCCGGTCACGCTCGGCCATTGTTAACCAGTGACTTGAAAATTACCTTTATTTAGCCCCGTTATTGGGAGGCTGCAGGGCTGCTGGCATTTCCACTCCACTGGCTCGCTCTGGCTGATGGCAGCAAGCGGCCTCGTCACACAGTCCACAGCCCCGAGCCGCGGCCCTCCCTGCTCCCCGCTGGGGCGGGGGCATGTGCTAAGTGGGCAGCCCAGCACCTGCCCGCCTGCCACATCCCCTGTGGGCACAGGGCGGGCAGTGAACACCCGCCTGGCCCTGCCCCCGGCTGTCTGTTCAGCCCGACTTGCTCACCTGCTGGTCCTGTGCCCACAGCCACGCTGCCCTGCATGCAGGAGACGGTCTAGGACAGCGGTCGTCCGCGGGGGTCTGGGCGTGCACAGAGGGAGCCATTCGCAGGACTCGTGCAATTCCCTAACTCTGAGTGAATGTGCACACACGCCGGCAGGAGGGAGAACGCCCACAGCTGTCACAGCTGCTTGTGGACTGGATTCGTGAGCCCAGGACGCTGGGAAGCCCCGCTCTGAGTCATGGCTCTGGGCCACCTGCCCAGGACGCCGCTCAGGCTCAGCTGTTGCAGTTGCACTGCTGCCCTCACTGCCCTGAGAGTCAGGGCACCTAGCGGAGCAGTCTGACACCCTCCCCTCCCCGAGGGTGAGGCCGGGGCTGTGCTCTGCTCAGCTGTGGAGCAGGTGGACGCCTGCCCACTGACAACCCACAGAGAGAGACTGAAGGGACCGCACATTCGCAGAACCTCCCGCCTCTCACTTTCTGCCTCGCTGGGAAGAGAAGCCACGTGTCCCCTCCCTGCGTTGGCACAGTGCATCTCCCTCCCACCCTCTGCCACCTGCTGGGCACAGGGCCTGTGCGTGCAGGACCTGCTGTGGGATTCTTCTACCTGGAGAAGGAGGACGGCAGAAGAGGTGGGCAGGGAGGCTGCAGGTGCTGGTGACCACTAAGGAGTGGGGGAAGGGCAGGCTTGGCGCTGGGGTGGGAGGCCAGTCCTTTCAATCCGCACGGCACGGCCTTCGACCGCCGGAGGGTCTGGGCCGGTCGTTTATCCTCTCTGGGCCTCAGAGGCCTGATCACGAGTGGAACATTTAAGGGTACAATGAGGCGGCAGCAGAAACTGTCTCTAAGGCCGGCCCTAAAATTCTCTAACATACACCCCTGGCCAACGTCCTCTGCCCGTCCACGGGTCCTCACAGCAGGGCAGGGGCTCTGCGCAGCACACGGAGGCAGCCGACCTGCTCACCTTGCCCTACAGCTCAGACAGAATTCCGAGCCTCAGGGAAGGAACGCGTATGTGGGAGTCGCTCAGCGATTCCTGCCAGCCGGGCATTTCTCAGCCCTCTGCACCAGCCGCCGGCTTCTGGGAGGCGGAGTGTGGTTTCCTGGGGAAAGCTACCTTGCAGCTGGCCTGGGCCTTGAACCCTTGGGGCCTCCCAGCCTTAATGCGTGGGCCGCCCTCCCTCAGCACACGCGGACCATGGAGGCAGAGTCCCTGGCTGCCAGGGACGGTTTCCACACAGCTGTGGGGACGGCGACAGGTCTGTGGGCTGCCAGCCCCGCTGGAGAGCACTCGAGAGCCACTTCATCGTCCCTCTCTTCTCTTTCCAAGGCTCTTAACCCACGGGCGGGGGGGTGCCTGAAGGGGGTACATGCCCACTTTGGGCAGACAAAGAGCTGCAGTCAGCCTCCTCTTCAGCCTGGCTCCGGAGATCCGCGGGCAGGGGGGGCGGGAGGGGAGGAGGGAGCTGGCACAGCCCCTTGGCAAAGCCGAGTGCGCAGGCCTGGTGGTCCCAGGGGATGTGACCGAGCTGGAGCCAGCACCACGAGGGGAGGCCTTGGGCAGCCCCTGTTTCAGCCAATGACTGGGGTCCTGGCCTGTCCCCCCTTGTTGGGATCTTCCTAATCGTAAACTGGGCTTTGGCTTGAGCCTCTTTAGCTTATCAAGTGTTCACGTAAGTTACTTCCCGAATTTTCACGACAGCCCATGAGGTGTGCGTTGTGCACACACCGTGCTGACGGCTCAGCCACTGTGGCTCAGAGAGCTTGAGTGCTTTGCCCAGGGCCACACAGCCCATCAGTGGCAAAGACGGGACTAGAATTTCTCCTTTCCACATTGCCCCCCTAGGAGTGACAGGCGACAGCAAGGACTGACAAGTCCCAACGGCTTATGAAGCCTCCAGGTGACCAGCAGTGACAGCAGCCAGTCAGGACATCTTTTCCAGAACCTTCTCCAGCTCTGCTGGCACAGGCAGCCTCTGCTTTTCAAAGGCTTTCTTTGGAGTGTGTCTGTGGTCGTAAAGAACTGCAGTAAATTATGATTTAAGGACCAGATTCATGGGCTGGCACTGTGTTTCCTCCTTCAGGAGCAGGGGGAAGGGGCTGAGGTCCCCAAGCAGGTGGGGAGCTCTGGGCCCCTCGGAAGGCAGGAAAGACTCTCAGGATAAGTAAAGCCCCCTCTTCTAGGCTCTGGTGAACCCCATGGAAAGCCACGTACAAGCTGAGGTTGGGCGGCCTGGATCGTGGCTGAGCTGCCTTCTCTAGACGCTGCTCACCGACCTCCAGAACCAGCTGCCACGAAGTCCAGAAACTGTGACCTCCTGGTGTCCACGCCCGTGAAACAACCTAACAGGAGTGCTCCGATCACTGCCTCATACTCAGACCTGACGCCGTGCCCGGCATATGGCGCGTTTGGAAAACTGTCCAACAAATTAAGTGAGAGGAAACCAAGATCATCACCTGCAGAACCCTATTTTATGGAGGCGGTACATGAGGCCCAGGGAGGTTAAGTAACTTGCCCAGGGTCACACAGCAGCTAGCGGGGAAGCGTCCGAATACAGGCCTCCTTTCACGGCACTCTTCCTTCAGAAGGGGGAACGTAGGAATGTGATGAGCTTGGCCCCCGGGCCAAGCAGCTGATTTGATCTGGGAGAAGTTCTTTCCACGTCTCTTAGCTGCAGTGAGTCTGCAGGTATCTGAGGTGGCCGGGTAGAGAGGCAGGGTTTTCACCAGGGAGACAGCTCTGCTCCCGTCTCCTGGCGGCACAGGGAATGGGAGCGCTCGTCAGCTCGCTGGGCACGTGCGCCCGGCTCTCCTCTTCCAGGACGGGGGACACAAGTCACTACGAATAGCGTGGGAAGGACAGGAACAGCCATCCAGTCTGGTTCTCAGATGAGGCTGAGGCCTCTGGACCTGGGGTCTGGGTGAGAGCCAGAGCGGCCGGCCCAGAGGAGGAGAGTGGGCACATGCACCTGCCAGTTGCTGGACGCCTACAGCAGGGTGCGCGTTATACAGCATCATGTGGGCTCTCGTCCCTCCTCGGAGTCACTCAGAGGAAACTGGGGACAAAGGAGAATTTGGGGGCAAGGCAGCTAGACAGACCTTTGAGAAATTCTCTTGTTCTGTACTAGCTGTCGCCGGTAACCTGCGTGGCCCATTCTCTTCCGTGGACGGCCCTTCCCAGCACAGGTGGCCCAGAACCCCCGCCCCTGTCACCCCTTGGCTCTCAGGCCAGGCTCTCCCTTGCCAGGAGCGGCATCTCTGGTCCTGGAGCCTGGCCCAGAGCCCGCCTGCCACTCTGCGGCCCCGCAGCGTCGGGTACCAAAGGGCAGTGCCAGCAGCCTGCTGCAGGCTGACAAGGCTGGGTTCACGTCAGTGCCGAGGAGTCGACAGGACTGTCTGAATTAAGTGGCCAAGTTTAGTTTTTAATTAAGCCCCTGTGGTCTTTTAAAAAGGTCACTGACGACATCGTCTTCTTTAAGGCCAATATGAAAAGACGTTCAAAGTCAAAGTCCTGGGATGGGAGTCTTGTAACCTGAAATGTCACAGGAAGGATTCTGGAAACGGGGGAGGAGGAAGCTGGTGGGAGGGACGACCCTGTCGCGTTGTTCTGCCATCGGCTTCGTGGTTTCCACTTGGAGCTGCTCAGCACGTAGGTCTCAAAGGGCGAGTGGACCCGCTCTGCTCTCTGGGCTGCCTCCCCCGAGGGTTGCTGTGCCAGTGAACAACGGGGCCCTCGTGGTCCCTGACACGGAACACAGCTGGCCTCAGTGAGGCAGGGTGTGGCAACTCGCCCCTGATCGCTGGGAATTAACAGAAATATATGCAAACGACTCTGCCTTCTGCACCCCTCCCCGCGTGCACTTTCCTGCCCACCTCGACTGTGCTGTGTCGCTTGGAAATTCAGTTCTGTCCAGAGCAGACCGGAGCAGAGCAGCCGCTTAGTCCTCCACAACACCCCGTGACCGTCCCACGGTGACAGCAAAGACTCCGTTCTGCACCGCCCTAGGCCGGGAGGCCGGAGCTAACCTGGAGGAGGGATTTGGACTGGCCAGTAGCTAATGGGGCTTACAAATGAGCAGCAGCAAGGCACTGCCCTGGGGTCTGTGGCTCACACCAGTGCACAGGCAGCAGGACACTTTGGATGGTGACGGGGTCACCGCAGCCAGTGACTTTGTGCTGGGGTCAGGGGATGTGCCAGTGGCCGGTAGTCTGGGCCACATTTTGTCCATAGGCAGTACAGGAAGTAGAAAGAACTTTAGATTTAAATTCAGGAAATTTGGGTCTTGTGGCAAAGAGTGCTGTTTGCCTACCTAACACACGCCCTCTCACTTATTTACCGCCAGAATGCTTATGTCGTGGGGTAGCAATGTGTGTACGTTCACCACGTACGGATTTCCTAGCCTCGTTGGAGAACCCAGAGGCGGCTAATTAGATATAATCAAAAATCACTGACTGAACTTCTCCAAAGACAGCTCATTCACCTGGGAGGTACATCTCTTTTGCACTTTCCTTTCGTTTTTTCTTCCTGCTTGAAATGTGGAGCTGATGACAGAGCTTCAGCAGCCACTTTATGGCCATGAGGTGTGACCTGAGAACGGAAGGCGACGCTACGGACGGGCCGCCCTCCCTACCCTGGACTTTACTGTACGTGAGAGAAAAGTCAAGCCCTCGTTTGCTTATGTCACCATTACTTCAAATCTCTGCTACAAGCGGTTGAATGCCAACTGATACAGACCGATTGCCTACTCTGTCATTTAGTCCTGAGGGACTTTGGGTAAGTCACTTAACGTCTTTGCACTTCAGTTTGCTTCCCTCTATGATGGGAATAATCATTCTGGTTTTGCCTGGCGAGCATTACCTCTGATTCTAGGGCCCACTTAGGCAGCCTAGCGTGCTCTCAGCCCCAGTCGGAAGATCACGTGGTTTTGGTATCTGAGCAGTGGCTGCCTCCCTCCCGTTGTTTGGCCAGACAATTGTTCCAGAACTGAGGAACGTGCCTGCCTCTCAGCTTCAACGGCTTGCTCAGGGCTGCTATAAAGTCCCCCTGTGAGCTCCTGTTTCCCAGAGACACGATCGCTTCTCCGGGCCTCACCCCTCCTTGCTGGGTGCGGAGACGTCTGCTGTTTCAAGCTGCTGAAAGGGAGGCTTCAAAGAGCCCCACGCTGGTCCCGCTTAGGCTCTGACTCACAGAAACGTTTCTGGAAATCCTCAAAAGCCTCATTAATCTGTTAAGATGTCCCAGGAGCGGGGGTCTGTGCACCCTATTTCCAGGCTTTTTAGCTGCTTCCGTTGTCGTGCCCCATTGTCCTGCTCCGTGTCTTGGCCCCCACTGGACTCTCCCTGGGGCAGGTGTGCTTTCGGCTGTGCCTGATGTTTCATTCCCTGACTCTTTTCTTCTTCTCTGTTCTCTTTAACTCTTAGAACGAGAAGGTGACCGGCTCCTCTTGGCCTGTTCGTCCCTTGAACTCCTTGTGTGCCTTTTCCACCCACCTGTTTTCTCTCTGGCATTTGGCTGGTCTGAGTCACGACATGGGGCCTGCACAGAAAATCTGGCTTTTCCGTCAAATGAAAACCTCTAGCGGTGCGTCGTGCCCAGCCAGGATATCCAGTACCACCACGAGCCTCTGAAGGGCCCTGCTTACAGCCGCTGGGCACGGAAGCTCTGGGCAGGCTTCCCCGGGAAACACCCCGACCGCAGTCCATGTGCGGATGACCGCCTGACGCCCAGCCTTTGCTGGGACTGCGGCAGCCCTGGGGGGCAGCGAGAAGACCAGCATCTGCTCCTGGCTTCACCCCCTACTTTCCGTCTTAGTCTGAAGCCAGGGGACTGGGCTTGGCAGCTGAGGTCCTGTGGTAGGCAGCTTCCCAGCAATGCTGCCTCCTGGTTTTCGGATCCCGTGTTGGGCCTGAGCACCTCCCTCAAGCATAGGCTGGACCTGCTGACTTGCTTCTAACCAGCAGAACACAGTGAGACGACGGGACCACACTCCTGCAGTGAAGTTATAAACAACTGACTCACGTGTTCTGCCTTGTTGGCGCTCTCCCACCCTCTTGCTCTCTGTCTCTCCCGCTCAGCTGCTTGCTTTGATGAAGGAAGCTGCTGCATTGGAGAGGCCTGCGTGGCAAGAACTGAGGGTGGACTTTGGCCAATGTCCAGTGTGCAACTGAGGCCCTCAGTGCAGCAGCCTGCAGGGAGCTGCATCCGCCAGACAACCACAGGAGAGCCTGGGAGCAAATCTCACTTCCCAGGGAAGCCCAGGATGGCTACAGCCCTGGCCAACACCTTGGGTGCAGCCCTGGGAGAGACCTTGAAGCAGACGGCCCACCTAAGCTGGGCCCAGACTCATGACCCTCGTAAGTTTAGAGATGATATGTGTCTATTGTCTTAAGCAGCAACAGATAACTAATACAGGCCCTTATTAACTAAAAAGAAATATGTCTCTTTGCTTAATTCCTCTATATTTAAACTCAAGGTCCTTAAACCTTTCATATGCATGAGCATATGCTCCGACCACCCCGCCCCCCTCAAATCTGTGGGCTGTCCAAGTCCCTGCTCCAAAAACATGACCAGAAAAACCGGAAGAAAGACCATGGTTGAGATCAAGTTCCACTGAAGCAATTCCTGGTTTCTGTTAGGAACACAGGCAAAATCTGAATTTCTGCCAGAACTCAAAGGACCAGAAGAGGCTTGATCAACAAGGCCTTGGGGCTCTTTGTGCACCCTGAGAGTTTACTTTCACGGCTTACCTTTCAGAGCCCGGCTTAAACTTTCCTCCTCTGGAAGTAAAGCCCCCGACTTCTGCAGTTAGAGTTAATGCTCCCTACCCGAGTCTCCACCAGTTCTGTCTACAGCAGAGCACGCGTCACATTCAATTCCAGTTATTTGCATGTTTGCTCCTCACTCTCTCACCCCTCCACGCACGCCCTGCCCCAGGAAGCTCGGCAGCCTGGGACCTCTTCAGGAAATCATCCAGGATTTCACAACCTCAATCAGAAGCAAAATTTAAAACCCTTTGTCCCCCCTCCTCCTCAGCCCCCTGACGTTCCAGGAAGCCAAAGCGCGGAGCAATCTTTCCAATCTAGGAAGCAATAAAGAAATGTATTTATGAACCAGCCTCTATCTAAGGGGGAGAATTTATGTCTCTTCATGCTCTTGTTGACAATAATAACTGATTGCTGCCTCAATGTGATGCAATATAATTTTAAAACCCTCCAGAACAAGGATCAGAAAACAACTGGCAGAGACCGAGTGGCGGCCGTGGGCACCTTCGGTCTGGCTGCTGAGCCGGGGCCTGCTAATGCCCCGAGGAGATGGGAACACAGCCCTGGGAGCATCTGCAATCTCATCTTGTTTCTTTCCGAGCACCAGGGAAGAAAAGCAATTTGTTTGCTCTCATACTCTAAAGATGAACTTCCCGTGCTCAATCAAACGTTATTATCCCAATGTAAGTCAATTTACCTTTGAATTTGAAGGCTATTTTCTTCCTAAATGGCTAATTATGGGAGATAGATGGCTGTAAACAGAAGCCTCTGCCCCGCCACTCAGCCGGGCTCTCTCCCCGCAGCACCTGAGGGAACCAGGGGAAGGAGGCCTGCTGTGTCCCTGCCTCCTCCACCGGGCCTGCACCGGTCCCCATTCTTGTCCCTTCTGTGACGTCGTCCACCCTCGCACCTGCTCTCCTGGACACCTGTTTGGAGTGTCATCCCCATGAGCTCTGTCCCCCATGAACCCAGAGACCACCGCTTCCCCGGCTGCCCTCACTCCTTGGGGCTCCCTTCCCTGGTCGTCTCCTCTCCTGAAGGACAGGACCAAACGTGGTGTCTCGGCTGGAGCGCTGCACACGGGGCGGCGTGAGCTGCAGGACACAAGGGGTCCTGTGAGCATTTGAGGTGAAACAAGGTCCCCCGAGGCTGGCAGAGTCACAGAAGCTGTGGCCTTTTCACGTAGCATGATCACCAGCACTCGGGAGCCAACTGACGGCTGAGCCTGCTTGCCGAGAGGAGGAGCAGCCCCTTCCTCCCTGCCGGTCCTCCCCCGGGCAGGGCAGGAGCCCAGCCCCCGCACTCCGCCTGCCTGTCCACCGAGGCCCCGCCCGCTCTGGGCAGGGAGCTGGCTGTGTGCCCACTGCCGGAGGCGGCTCCAGCAGGGACACCTGAGCCCTGGGAGCTTTTTACGTCTTGGGGCTGGGGAGCCTGAGGTGGGGTTATCCGAAGGAACCGAGCTTCCCACCTCTTGTCCCAAAGGCCTCTGGCCCTCTGCACTTCTGCCTGGGCCCAGAAGCCGTAACAACGGCAACTTGTCAGCTCGCCCACGTCAGGTGCCTCACGGCTTCCGCAAGTCTAACACGTTATCTCTTTTGGTCCTCACCTGACGCACGAGACAGGCCTGGAGAGGCCCAGAGAGGGCAAGTGCTTTGCCCCGGGTCACACAGCTAGTAAGTGACAGAACTGGGACCTGCGGTCAGGTCCTTTGACTTAAAAGCCTCTGATCTCTTCATTCTATCACAGCTGCAGCACAGAGAGGAGGGCGTGGCTCCCTTCCGTGGCTTCAGACCCGTGTCACTTGGACCAGGCTTCCAATTTGTGATCGTCACTTGGGCCTTGGAACCATGGCCTTGATAAATCCATTTGCCTTGAGCTTGCCGTTCCGTGTGGGGACAATTCACGGGGCTGAAAGGACAGATTAGAGGGGTGAGCTTTTCAAGAACTGCTCTGGCAACGTTTGAGGCCGTGGTAAGGGTCAGCTCAAGAAAGCACGGCCCAGCCAGCGGCTCCTGCCCAGCCGTGCCTACAGGGTCTCAAGAAATAGTGACCACAGGCCTGACTGGCCAAGGCCCAGAGACCAGTGAGAGGTACCTGCCGCACCTGCTCGACTCCGGGGAACCCCAGCACACCGTCCCCACTCCAGCCTCAGCCACACTGTGGGGGCGGAGGTCCGCCACACTTGAGTGGGGGGTCCATTCTGCATCACGTGGACGCCAACCCTGAGATTCCCCCCACAGACTCCAGAGTGGCTGAGCCCCATGCCAGGGTAAGGACACCAGGGCTCCCTGTTTAGTTCAGTGTTTTGATTAAAACAATAAATTCACATTGACGCCGATGGGCGGGGCTCAAGCCAGCTCTGGCTCCCTCCCGCAGCTCACAGCAGCTGGTCTGGGGAGAAATACGCCCTCCGCTGTGGCCAGAGCCCTCAGTCCTGATGCCTGGGGAGCCTGAGGAACGGGCACCGCAGCCAGGTGCCGCTGGCACTGAGGATGGGGGGGGGCTTTGACGTGGCAGGGAGGGCTGTGGGCGGGCGGGGAGCACAGACACCTCGGCGGGGGGCGTCTGTCCCCGCCCCTCCCGTCTCCACAGACACGCTGAGCTGGAAAGAGTGTGCTCGAGTCCGGGCCCCCTGAGCAGCTGTGCGGGCGCCGTGCATCAGGGCCCAGCGTGGCAGCATCTGCCCTCGGACAGCACCTGGCCACTCCCACTCTCTAGGCCCCGCCGGGCGCCGGGCAGCTACAGCCTGGGCAGGTGCGCTGGGGCTGCTACGGCCCTGGGGGCTGGCAGCTCTTCCCCGGGCCAGGCCCGCAGAAGGGGGAGGGACGGGAGGAGGCTGGGGAGTGCAGAGACAACCTGCGCTCCCCCCGCCACGAGACTGTCACCCATGTCCTCCCAAGTGGACACCCGCCACCCCCGGGCCCCAGGGCTGGGACCAACTTCACAGGCCTGTCTTGGGGAGGAACCTGGATCTGGCCTGGGATGATCTGGCCGATCAGCCAAAGAATGTCCCAATTCTTATCAGCCATCACTTTTACTTGACTTCCTTCCTTCCCTCCTTCCTCTCGCCCTTCTGTCCCTCCGCCACATTGTGGGCAAGCTTCGCAGAAGGCGGGATCCAGGCAGTGGAAACACGACGAGTAAGCTGCAGCCCTGTCCTGGCTGTCCCCTGAGCGGCCCAGTGCTACGGCCACTGTGCTTCTGAGCCAAAGCAGAGGACACAGAGCGCCGGGGGGGGGGGCGTGTGCAGGTGGGAACAGGCACCGAGGCCACAGTGGAGGTCCCTAGACCAGGACGACACTGGCTGCGTCGTGCTCTGGCCCAGCAGCTCTGCCCTACTCTTTAACAGAGGGCAGGAGCCATCGTCTGTCCAACACATCTGTCCTGCGGGCGGGTCTGCCCGCCACCCCGCGCAGGCTGCGGCTCCTTCAGGCTTCGCCACAGCCCTGCAGGGTCCCTGCACCGCACGGGAACTGAGGGCCAGGTGGCTCGTGGTCGCCGTGGCACAGCCCCTGCCCACCGGCTCTGACGCCTGTGCTACTTCTGTGGCCAGAGGGTCCCGGTCGTTGTGTCACAGACGCGTCCTGTGAGCCACACGGGGCAAGCACCCGGCCACGGTGCGCACATCACGGGCCTGAGGTTGCACGGAACGGCCACTGCTAAGCAAGAGCATCTGAGTGTCGCCAGCGGCGGCGTTTGGGACGTGCTAAGAAGAGTCTTCACGAGGAGGGGCCTGGAGGAGCAGCGCCAGACTCCCCCAGAGCCGCAACTCACTAACTTGGCAGCAGAATTGCTCAACCCTCTGAGCGTCCTCTCACCGTGGGGACAAGAGAGGAGCCAGGCTGACGCACAGCAGGACTCGGCGGGGCAGGTGGAAGGGAGCAGGTGAAAGGGCACTGCCAACTGCAGGCGTGTTGCTGCTTCCCGCGCTCTGCAAAGACCCGCGGCCACAGGCGGCGCGTGCCGAAGGGCTGGCCCTTCTCGCCCTGCCCTTTCCCCTCATTCCTCCCCGCCTCTCATCTCTTCTCCTGCGATCCCGTTCTCCCACCTGTCCCTGACGGGCTCTGTGGATAACTCCATCTGGGGGCTGACTCCAGCGGGCCCGGAAGCTGGGGCCCGACAGAGCCATGTCTCCAGCTGGTGCCTCCTCGGCCCCTGCCAGGCTCTGGCCAGGCTTCACGTGCCGCACTCACCGCAGCAATCAGAGCCCGCAGGCAGCTCCGTACCCAGGTGCGGGCATGGGGAGCAAGGGGGGCCCGTGGTCTCCGGGACCCTTGGCTCAGAGGGATGCGGAGGGAGGATTCCTGCGGTGACTGCTGCAAGGGGAGCGGTGTGGGGGCTCAGGGTGGGACCACCTCACGGGACGTGGTGGGTGAGGCGGGGCCCGGCCCACACTCAGCAGCCCTACTCACCGCCTGTGCTGGGCACTTCATTTCCCAGAGACAACCGGCACGTGTTAGTCATGTCTGCCTGGGTTAATGAAAGTGTCGGTTTCACTTAATAAAAACATCGCCATTCTTGGCCGTGCATATCTGTCATGCCAGACTGAGCCGGGCATCCCTGCCCGAGTTGTGCAGGGCTGCTGGCAGCTGGGGGCAGGGGAGGCACGGGACACATCAGTGGAGAGCCGAGGTCTGGGAGGGCAGGGCATGTGGTCTCTCTTGGGAGGGAAGCAAAGGGATTCCTCTCATTGCACCTTTCTCCAGGGTCAAATCGGAGGCAGAAGGGAAGCTCGGAGTTTCCTCCTCCTCGTTCTCTGGCTCGGGGAGGGGACACTCAGACTGTCCCCTTCTGAGAGAGGCAGTGAGTCATAATGTCGCCCAGAGGGGCACAGGCTCTGGACTCAGGCCGACTTGGCAATCCTAGTTAGCTACTCGCTCTGCGACTGGAAGTTATTTAGTCTCTCTGAGCCTCCATTTCTTCAACTGTAAAATGGAGCTAATGCCAGCCTTGGCTGCGCAGGGCTGTCGTGAGCATTCCAACAAAAGGCACGCAAAGCTCTCGGAGCAGAGCCAGTAATACTATAAATTTTAAAATATTATTTTTATTAAGGTAGTTTAGTATAGTGTTTATAAGCATGGGCTCTGGAGCCAGACTGCCTGTGTTTGGATTTCGGGTCTGTCACTGACTAGCTGTGTGATACTGGGCAGGTTACTTAACCTTTCTGTGTCTGTTTCCTAATCTGTAAAATATGGGGAATAATAACCCTATCTCACAGAGTTGTCAATGGGGATTGAACAAATTAAGACATGCACATCCTTCAGAACAGGGACCTAATAAGTGTCGGGAATTCTTATGTTGCTGGTTTCACAGGCCCACGGGGAAGGGGAGTCCAGGCTCCCTGGGAACAGTCTTCCACATGTCACCACCTCAGTGTGGTCACCAGGCCACATCCCAGGTGGCCCTACACACACCAGGTGCTGATGCCAGGCCGAGACATCCCAGCGAGGGAGCCGGAGAAGCGCACTCAGAGTTTCCAAACTGTGCGACTTGGTTTGAGGTTGGTGGGGAGCGGAGGGGACCTGGAGGGATGTTTACCATTCTGGGGACATTCTCCTTGAACTCTGGGGAAGCCTTAAGACTTGGCCGCCTGCCGTGAATCTACATGTGGGCTTCCCTCCACACTCTTTTAAGATGGGGAGGGATTTGGGGTGGGGGAGGCAGCAGCTCAGATGACGCGGGGCTGGGGCAGCCAGAGGGCACTTCCTAGCAGAAGCGAGTAGCTCCGGAGCCTGGCCGCCACACAGCCTGGGATTCCAGGGCTTTAAGTGCACGCCACATGTTTGCCTCCTTAAGCAGCTGTTCTCTTCACAGGGCTTGTCGTGGGCCTCCCAGGAGGCCATGGGACAGGTGGGGGCTCAACCGTGGGGGTGCGTGGGGCCCCCTTCCTAAGCCCAGGGAAATAAATTATGGAGTAGCTGAGCCAAATTGGCCCACCTCCTCCTTGTACAGGAAGGGAAACTGAGGCTGGAGGGGCAAGACAGGGAATTCGCTCTAACACATCTTGGTGTGGTTTGCGGCAGGCGGAACGGGCTTGTTATGGCTGGGGCTGCTTCCGGCTGTGAATGTGGAACTCTTGCTGGGAGAGGAAGGGCTGAGAAGGCTCCGGAAGGACACGGCGAAGCGGTCGGCTCTCTGGCCGTGACCGCCTCCTTCCACTGTGGGGAGCAGCCGCCCTACAGGCGGGGCGTCTCTCGGGAGCCGCTCTCCAAGTTCAAAGACACATCACTGCTGTTATTAATTGCTGGCCGTCATTGTCATGGCGCAGAGTGGCTTCCTCGGCCCCCCGGCGGGAGCGCTCAGAGCAGCCCTAGCAAGGTCCACAGGAGGCTTCACTGCCGCCAGGGTCTGACGTGTGTCCCTGCTCTGTCCGGCTGCAGTGCGCCATCTGCACAGGGCGCAGCTGAGGCCTCGGCGACCGGCTCAAGGGCCGGATCCCTCCAGAACGGCCCCCACCCCCTCACGGCCTCTTCCTCGCTGGGTCCTAACCCGCAGGGCACACACATGAGTAGAGACGGTCGCTGACCGTTTGCAGCCAATAGTGGTGGCAAGATGGGATAAACCTCACCGCTGGGTAAGCTCTGCAGCTGCCAGGCTGGGGGAAAGGGACCCACCTCGGTGCCAGGACAATTGCCCAGCACCCGGGCCCTGAGGAGCCCACTTCAGCTCACTCCTGGGCCCCTGCCCCCATCCCACGTGCCGGCCATGGAAGGAAGGCTGGTCACTGCTGCTGTGTCCTCACCCTTTGGACCACCCCAGGGGCAGGGCAGGGTGGGCCCAGGGGGAGTCTGAGCTGGGTGCCCACTCCGGGAGTGGGGCTGGGAGGCGCTGGGGGGTAGCAGCTGGGAGAAAAAGGCGGGAGGCAGCTCCCTGGCGGTCTCAGAAGCCCCCAAGGGGAGCCCCTCATCCACCAGGCAGGCGGCTGGAACAAGGTGCTGAATGACAAAGGCGCTTGTGCACCCTAATTAGTGCGGGCCCCCGTCTGACTTCCTGCGCAGGGCCCCTCCTCTAGCCCCAGGCCATCGGGCGAATTAAGCAGCCTAAGATCACCTCATTAAGTTCACTGACCTTGCGTTTCCACCGCGTAGCCCCTGGTGCCCTTCCTCTGTCTGCGGGAGGGGCATGTCTGCGGTACCCAGCGCGTCCCAGGCAGGTGTGTGTAGGCACAGCCCCTGCCCCTCCCCAGACGGCTCCCTTAATCACCAAGCTCCTTTCTTCTGAGCTCAGTGATCACCCTGACTGACTCATCCACCAGGCCCGTTCACCCTCCCTGCTTAAGGGGATGGGGGTCCTCCGGTGGGGACTCAGCCGGGGGAGGTGAGGCCCTGCTCCGCGGTTAACTGGTAACTGGCTCACATGGCTTGCATTTCCCGCCTAGTTCCCACAGGGCGCTTCTGGTACAGAGACGGGCGTGGCATGCCCAGCAAGGAGACCACACCCGGAGGGCTGGCCGGCCGCACCCCGATGTCGCTGGGGGCCGGGTAGGTTGCAGAAACGTTCAGGCCAGAGGGGTCTGTTTCCAAGAGAGATGTAATACAATTAGCACTACAGGAGAACGGGACAAATCTAACCTGGAGACACTCCGGCTCCACGCTGAGCTATGCTGAGGGCTGACTGCCCCCAGCTTGGGTGCGTGTCACTCCTGCTGGGACCTGGACCCCAGGAAGGGGTCTGGGGAAGGCCAGGGCTCTACGGCCACGCCTGCACAGCCTTGGCTGCCTCCTTCCTGTCTCTGCGTAGCCCCTTGCCAAGAGGGCTAGTGCGTGTCCTGCCCCGGGCTGGTGGCTGGGTCAGCTGGGCATTGTTTATGATTTCCTTTTGTCTCTCCTGAGTGTGCCAACCATAGCTAAACCACCAGAGTTATTCCTGCCGTGGGACAGGTGTGAGGAAGGCCTCCTTCCCAAGCTGCCTGAAGCGACCTCCCCAAGGAAGCCCCCTGGCCCGTTGGCCCATGGCACACTCCCATCTCGCCTGCGTTTCTCCTCACTGCTGCCGCCACCGAGGGACCGGCACGGGTGCGTGGGTGGCACACTGTCTCCCTGCTGCTGCAGCATCAGCTCCAAGACAGCAAGGACAGTGCCTGTTTGTTCAGGACGGCTGCAGGGCCCGGCACCCCTGCAGGTGATAAACGCTCGTCAGTATTTGAGTGAGTAAATTCACGTAACATCGATTTGGATTAATTTTCTTACACTCGCGTTCACTATGCTTTGCTATTATTTGGCTCTGCTACTGTCTGATGAACTTGTAAGTTATTGGAGTTAGTCTTTTTTCAGTACACGCCTTTAAAAAAGATACAGGTCACATAACATGAAATTTGCCCTTTTAAAGTGTACGGTTCAGCGGTTTGTACATCTGTTTACAACGTTTTGCCACTGTGGCCACTATCTAATTCTGCAACATCTTCATCACCCCCAAAATGAACCTCGTGCCCAGCAGCAGCTACTCCCCACCTCTCTCCCCCCGTCGGCAGCCATTGACCTGCCTTCTGTCCCCACGGACGCGCCTGCCCCGGACGGTTCGTGTAGACGGGATCACACAGGGTGTGGCCTCCCGTGTCTGTCGGCCTCCACTCCACACGGCGGCTGCGGCTCCGCTGTGTTGCAGCACCAGCACTTCCTTCCTCGTAAGGGTGAAAAACGTCCCATCGCATGGCGATAGGCACATTTTGTTTACCATCGTCACGTGACAGGCATTTGGGTTGTTTCCACTCTTTAGCTGTTACGAATAATGCTGTATGAACATCTGTGTACAGTTTCTGTGTGAGCATATGTTTTCCGTTCTCTTGGGGATACACTTAGGAGTGGAATCGCTGGGTCATATGGTAACGCTGTTTCATTTTTGTAGAATTGCCAAACTGCTTTCTGGGGACTTTTCCTTTTTAAATGAAGGAGGTGGACAAATTTAGTGTCTACCCCCTTAATTTTTAATTTTTGTTTATTTTTGATAAAAACCTCCTTTAAAAACATGAAAAACCAGGGAGTCTCTTTCCAGATATGCGCAGACGTGCGGGCACACGACCCTTCAGGGGTTTCAGAGCCCTCGGGACCCGGCTGCAGGCCCTGGCGTTCCTGGTTACAGACTCTCCCGGCCGCACTGCAGGTTAGATCATTTTCCCAAATACAGAACTCCATTTGCAATTTTGGCTTTTCCATATGGATATTGGAAATGGATAATTTGACTAATGAGTTCCGATCCACGTTCTGACTTCCATCTGGGATCCGAGCGCTCCGCAGCCCATCAGTTGCCTTCATTTCCCCCCCTCCCCCGCTCTGTAACCGTCTGAGTGAGCCGCAGTCACCTCCCAGCCTGGACACACGTCCCTGCTCACGGCTGCCGTCCAGTGCCACAGAACCTTCATTCCTTCCCATTTATTTTGTGTGTGTTGGCCATTGTTTGATGTAATTATTTTTGTAATCGTCTTCTATTAGGTGAAAGGATATTGCAGTAGAGAAAGAAGGAAAAAGAAAATAAACGCCTTCCTGACAAGTTCTAATATTTTATGTTCACAGATAATCTCCCAATATCAGAGCAATAATATTATTTTCTCAATGTGCATTTATTAAAATGTAAAGTAGCTCCATCACATTGGGACCTAAACCCTTGCATTACCTTGGCCAGCAATATCACTTATTTATTTCAGATTGTGTTTCTAGAATTTTAATACTGTTGCTTTTTTCTTTTTCTCCCATAGCCTTTATCTAGCAGGGGAGTGAACCTGAGGGTTGATTTCTAAAGAGGCATTGCTGAATGCTAGGACCTTAATTTGGTTTTAAGAATTGCTTTTGGCTTTTGATTTACGATGAGGTTCTTCCGTGTGTAATTCTTCTGGCTGAAAACTGAATAGAGTTCTCGCTTTGTGGATGGCATTTCAACACATTTAAGACAGGCTACAGAGATAAGAGGGGATTGGGTGGATGCAGAAGAGAGGAAGGGATTAACATGGTGGGTGTAGGGTTGGAAGAGTTAGAGCTACAGCACTAATGGCACACACCTGAGATTCCAGTTCGAAGTCAGAATGTTAATTTCCTGGTAGCCAAGTGAAAAAGATGCTAGATCGGAAGTTAGAACCAGGAGTCTTAATCCTGTTTTCACCTCTAAGTAGCTTAGTGACCTTGGACAATTCACTTCTACTCTTTGGGCTGTTTTTTTGAGTGCAAAGGGAAATGCTAAGCGAAGATGAGTGGGTTTTCAGCTTGGCTGCGTATTAGAATGCCCTGGAGAGCTTTGAAAACTACACTGATGCCCAGGCCCTCGTCTCAATTAACTCGGAATTCCTGGCAGAGTGGGTGGATGGGCCCGGACACTGGTGTTTTTATTAAACACTCCCCAGGGCTGAGGACGCCTGGACCTGACGATTGGAATTCGCCTCTGGATTTCTGGTTGCTCCATGTCTTGGGCTGGGCAGGGACATCTCACCTACCAAGGTTGGCAAGATGCATTTGCAGACGAGTAAGCCACAGTCATGGGACTGTGATTCTGTGCAGGAGTTTGAGGTATCTCAGCTGGGGGACTCTGGGGAGATCCTGAACGGAATTGAATTTCTCCCAGAATCAGGCCGGGTTGGGGCAGGTAACTCTCCCTTTCCCTGAGGGCCCATGGTGCTGAGAAGATGGATGAGCCGGGCTGGTACGACAGCTCTTGTTCCTCAGAGAACGGCAGGCAGAGAGACCAGGCAGCTTGTTATTCCCAGTGTGGAACTGGGACTGTTTAGCCTAGAGAGGAGGGGACTTGCGGGGGACACGATTTGCAGTCTTCAAGAGGTGGAAAGACTGTCAAGTGGAAGAAGGACTAGAGTGATTTTAGATGCTCCAGGGGGCTGAACTCAGGCCAGTGGGTAGAGAGCTGGGGAAGGAATTTGGTGCATCGTAAGGAAGAGCTGTGACGTAAAGCTGTGCTCCCACCTCCCCTGTGCCTGCCCCTGCCTTCTCCACACCGGGACGACATCGTCCTCATCTCTGTGTCCCCAGCACCTCCTCCAGTTCCTGACACATCCTCAGTAGATGTTTATTATCACGTCTCTGGTGATCAGTTGCTGTCACTAGTACCCGCCACACAAAGCACTTTCCTTGCCTTGTCTCATTAGGTATCTGTTACCCGTCCACGGCTGAGGCAGCCAGAGCTCCAGGAGGTCCAGGAACGTGCAGGTCAGGGCCAGTACGGAGCAGAGGCTGCTGGGAACTCAGGCCCGTCGGGCTCGAAACCTGTGTTCCCACCCATGGTGCTGCGCTGCCTGCCAGAGCCTGGGTGGGCTGTCCGGGGAGACAGGGGACTCCTTCCCCTGGAGGGATTCGAGCTGAAGCAGACAGCCATCTGGGGGACGTGGTTATGCCACGGCAGTGAGTGTGGACTGAGTGAGGACAGTCCCAGATGATGACCGGGCCAGAGGCTGAGCAGTGTTTTAAAGTCCTAGGTCACCGAGTTACTGCTGCCATCAGCAAGGTGCTGGCCTGGCCCCGAGGCGGAGCTTCGCTGCCTCCAGTGACGCAGGCTCTGTGATGTCACTGCTCCCCGGCAGGTGTGGGCGTCGCCAAGTGATGGGGATCATGGCCTCCTCTGCCACCCGCCTGCCCCTCTCACTAAGCCCCACGTCACACGTCTGGGGAGCAGACGTCTTCGTATGCCCCTGGGCACAGGCCAGCGTGGAGAGAGGAGTCTGGGGTGTGCGTGCTGAGGGCAGGAGGGGGAGACGCATGATGGCCAGGAGCCACTGTGTCAGCATCTCCGTTCCCTTCGAGCACACATGGCGGCTGCATCAGACGCCACGGGGGCAATGGCAGCGGGTGGAGGCGGCTGAGGAAGGAGTGGGTGCGCCGAGGGTATCTTTCCTCAAAGTGACGGCACAGCCGCAGGCACAGAAGTAGTATTACGGAGACGGCATCGCCCGTTAGGGGATGGCTACAAAGTGCATTGTGACACGGAGGCCAGGGAGAATGGATGGGAGCAGGGCTGGAACGGGCCGGAGAGATGGGAAAGGAAAGAGGAGGGGGGAGGGCTGGTGGGATTCCTTTAAAGCGGGCCAGGCTGCTGGACCGGCTGTGGCTCGGCCCAAAGCAAGCCTTCACCTGAAAGGCAGTCGAGTCAGACGCAGCCATGACTCCCTGTCAGGCTGCTCGGGCACAGCGGCTCCCCAGAAACCCCTGCTCTGGAGGGCAGGGCGGTGGCCCCAGTGGCAGTCACCACGCAGACGGGAGCCGACTTTTGGGAGTCGGGCACTTTCAAGTGTTACCCGTTTGTCGCTCACAGCAAGCGTGGTTTGGGTGATAGGCTTCCATTTTACAGACAGGGAGACTGAGGCTCACGGGTGTTTTAAAGATTAAATTTGAAACGAAAGTGAGCAAGTCTTACCTAAACAAGACTCAAGAACTCGTGCCCATTGCACTACACCACACTGTCTCCCGGTCTTCCACTAGGGCAGGCAGGACTGAGGCTGGGGACACAGGAGGGCGCTTCCACAGGCAAACAGAGCTTTGTTGAGTCACTAAGTGAATTTTAGGGGGAGGCCTCCTTGCTGGACTAGGCTGAGGTTGCGACTTGGCCCCCAGAGCAGGAGCAGCCAGGTCACTTGTGAGTTGGACGGGTGCCCTCATCTTCAGACAGACATGGGTTTGTCAGGGGCTTGCTCATGAGATTCGACGGCAGGCCGTGAAAACATAGGGCCCTTCTCTCACGTCACCCTGCGAGGAGGGAGGAGGGAGCCGGGGGTCACTGGGTTCCCTGCAGAGAAGTTCCGGGCTCTATCCAGGGCACGGGTAAACCGACGGGGGATACAGAAGTTCAAGGCTGGACATTGATTTTGATTTTTGTTTTTCAAAATTTACGCTTATCTACTTTTAAAATAATTTGAAGAGGCATACTGTTTTCTCAAGAAAATAAAAGATGCCTCATAACTAATTTTCTTGCTTGAATACTGCCGGCATATCTGCCTTCTTGTCACCTGTTAGTGGGCTGTAGAGCAAATTATGATGCGTAACTAGAGCTGCCATTCGCTGACGCTCTTCCAGGTACTTGACACTGTGTTGGGCACATCACACATATTGGCTTCATAACTATTCCCCACAACTCAGCAAGGTACTTTGTTCCCATCTTTCGGGTGAGGAAACTGTGGGCCAGGGAGGCTAACTGACCTGCCCGAGTCCCACCGTATGTAACTAGCGAAACTAAGATGTGAGCCCAAGTCCGTCCGACTGGAGAAGCAGGTGCTCTTTCTCCTTTGCGACATGAGGCTATGAATATGTGAATCTCAGAACTGAGATTCTCTGGCGCTGAGGCTCACCTTCCCTATTCAGTGCAGTGAGCCTTCTGATAAGGACTGTGACTTCATTTACCCTCCCCCACAGGGGCGCATTTCCACAGTTTGATCCTGCATTTGTTCACCCAAGGAACATTGAATACGTGTGCGCTGGGTGTTAGGCTCTGTGCTAGAAGCTGGCAAGCCAGACAAGGGCCTGCTCCCACGGATCTGGATTTCCAGGTGGGGAGCAAGCACTAGAAAATAAAAAAGTGAACAAGCAAGAGTTTCGGGCGGTGACCAGCACATTGGAGGTAACGAACAGGGTGGTCCCGAGAGCAGCCGGGCACGCGGCCCACTTCAGATTGCACAGTTAGGGAAGACCTTGCTAAGGTGGCAACTGAGCTGACACCTGAATGACAAGGATCTGGGGGAAGGGCATTTGAGGGAGAGGAAACAGGAGATGCCAGAGTTTGAGGCCGGACCGAACTGGGCACGTTAAATAGGGCCAACGGCCTGCAGAGAACAACCGACCGGGGGGAAGGGAGGAGAGGAGCTCAGCCGGGAGGCGGGAGCCACACGGTGTCGGGCCCACCTGCCGCAGCGAGGGCTTCGGATTTTACCCTAAGTGTGACGGGAAGGGAAAGTGACATAATCTGACTCACATTTTTAAAAAAGGTCTGATGTGGAGACTGGATTCCAGGGTTTCCATCGCTGAGAAGACCCCCCTCTCCTGCTGGTCACACTCGATTCTTCTAGGAACGACCCTTGCATTCAAAAGCAAACCAAACAAAGAGCAAGGCGACTTATTTCCTTCAGATGCTTCTGATCAGCTGTCACTTCCCCTGTTCTTTGAACTGGTCCTTGGATTTCAGACCCAAGGCGGATTCTAGACCCACCATCCTATTCATTCGTCATTGGCTGGTCTCTTGTTCGTCCATGTCCTTATTACAGTGTGGCACCTGGTGTCACACTCTGACCAGTCCAGGATTCTGAGGGACTGTTAATTCCAAGGACATCCATTAATGAAGAGTATTAGACTAAGTCTCTATGGGTAGGGTAGTGGGCTTCTGGGTCCGTGGGAGGGTGAACATACAATGCTGTTTGGGCTGTGTGCACTGTGTGTGTTGCACATGCATGTCTAGGAGCAGAGTCTCAAACAGCCTCACCCTTGAGAACCTGCCTAGGAAGTTGAATCGAGGGTTTCTACGCTGAGCAGATGCTGCAATTAGTCGCTTCTCTGGCCCCGCGTCCATTCCCTTCCCGCCTGCTCCAAATGCCTTCACGTGTCTCTTGCTCTCTCTCCTTCCTGCCTCATCTTCCACTTTAAATTCTTCTAAGCTTCTCATAAATCATCTAAACCCAGAGAAGACCACTTCTGCTTTCTCCTTAGAGCAGAGACTAGTGAGGAAGGCTGTACTGACTAGCTAGATGAGAACATATTGAGAAATGGGCATAGGACCATAAATTTTTTGTTTGTTTTCTCTTTTCTGGACTCCCAGCTCTTTGCAGCTGACCCGTCTGCCTGGCTGCAGGCTCGCCAGGAGCAGGGCACAGGGCCTGGCAAAGGGCTGGAGCGTGAGCTGATGCACAGGGCAAAGCCGCCTTAAGGAATTATTGTTCATTTCCCACTGCAGCTAATTTTGCTACCTTCATCAGGGTTTAAATTCTAGTACCATATCATATCAAAGGAAAAAAGTATTTGATGTATGTTTTAATCACTGCTAAGATGTAGCTACTTAAATCAAGAGTTTAATCTTTATTTGACTACTCACAGCAGCTCAGAGTATGAGATGGGGAGGGCCCTTTTGACTTGGGTGATTTAAACAGGTGATGAGAACTTCAAGCAAAATGGCTTCCTATTTTCTAACAGTATTTATGTGTCCTGCAAGTAGTACCCAGCCCAGAAAAAAAAAAAAGAAAATCAAGTTCCTGTAGGAATTCCTAAGACTTTGCCTGTTCTGTGAAGTATGACATAATTTCATGTTCTCAAAGACTCGAGAATCTGCAAATGATCGCCTAATGGTGAGTCATATCTTAGAAGCATGTGAGAAGCTTAAAAAGTAGATCCCTGTAGAAAATAATACATTATTATTTAAAAGCACAAATTGTTAAAATGATACTACTCTTGGATACACTCTTTAGAAGAACCATCTTGGATGAATCCCTCATGTGCCTTTTTCTATACCATGAAATTATAAAACCTATTGAAACACCAAGTTATTTACCAAGCGATTAAGTCACATTCATTCTAGTTTTACTAGAACATTGTTTTCTTGAAATTCCAAGGCTTTACTGCCTCAGATATCACACTTTGCTCCTAATAACCCCTATTGATTTATTATATTACCTAATATTTTTAGATTTGTTTTATTGCCTTGCACTATATTTTAGCCTTAATGTGCTACATAAAATAAGATCTATCATCATGTTTCTCAAACCTTCCGAAGATAATTATCTTGTCCAACATGAATGAAAAATGCTCCTTTTTGGCTGCTGATGGAGCAGGGATGTGGGCATGGGAAGGTGACTGTTGGTTGCTGTATTTCTGCACAGGTGAGGTGCTGTCCATGTGCTGGGCAGGTGCGGCGGGAGTTGTAATGGGGTTTCGTCACAGATTAGAGGAGCTGTCTGGGATAGCATTGACAACACTATTTTGTCACCATTGCTGATCTCTTTTTGGATTTGTGGCTCACACTGCATCTGCGAGGTGCTTTGCATACAGTTATTATTCATTTGCTAAGCCCACCAGTGGAGAACTTGGTGTTCTTAGAGAAAGTTACTGCACCTTTGGGTGCGGTTTTAATTATTCTTTTTCAAGGCACCTTCTAAATGTTGTTAAAAATGGTGACACATTTTTTATTTCAAGTTGAACTTTGCATCTTCATTCTCTGGATTTGGGGTGATTTTCTGGTCTTGGTGTCTGGAGGGAGCAGAGTCAGGCTGCAGGCGGGGGGAGGGAGCTTGTGCTGGACCCTGAGCAGTGGTGCTACTGATCCCTCTGGAGGAAGGGCCACTACCGACAGCACCACCCCGCCCAGCCCCCGGCAGCAACGGAGGAGCACCTGTGACCCGGGAAGATCTCACACCCTCTCATCAGGTCCCCTGCAATTAACCTGCACCTTCCTTATGCCTTCGGGGAGACTAGATTCTTGACTACCAGGACCTCAAGCTCTAAAAGGTAAGAATAATCGCAACACTTCTGTATAGTGCTAACTACACTGCCCTAAGTGCTTTATCTATATTAATTTTTTTTCATGCTTATAAAAGACAGATACTAGTATTAGCTCCATTTTATAATGAGGAAACCGAGGCACTGAGGGTTAACTCTTTTGTCCAAGGTCACAGAGCTAGTGACTGGTAGACCCAGAATTCTAACTCAGGCAATCTGACTCCCAGAGTCCAGGCTCTTAATTATATGTATATCATATTTATAATTTACAAAGCATTTCCCACTAATTATCCCATTTGATTTTCCCAGTAAACTCTGGCTTCATTTGAGACATAAGAAAACAGAAATAGGTCATCTTTTGTCTACAGTGACAGCCAGCAGGATAGTTTTCTTCCTCTCCTAAATGCAGCTACGTGGGTGAAGGAATCTAGCAACACACCATGAGGAAGGGAAGCCAAAGATGTCTCCGCACATGAGCAGGTGGCCTGAGCAGAAACCACGTCCCGTTCTTGGCGGTGTATGAGACTAGCCCCCTGGGGATCAGCGATAAGAGCAGCAAATGGTCTCGATCCGGATGGGGTGCACATGCATGAAGGAAGCCCTCCGAATGCCCCACATCTCTGGCACCCCTCTAATATGCTCTTCTCGGTTGGCTGCTCCTTCACCGTAAGTCCACGTTCTTTCAAGAGTGGGACTATATTGGAATTCTATGACCGGGGCTGCTTGGTGTGCTGATGAGATTTTGTAGCCACTGGAATGATCAGAAAAGCAGAGGCATGAATCTGGTAAGCTGGAAAAGGAAACCAGGTGACAGTGAGAAGCAGCCAGGGAGAAAGGGCAACAGCGGGAGGGCCAGCAAGGACACAGGAGGTCCTCGTGGCCAGGGCGAGGCTGTGCGGGGTGCTGCCTTTTGCGTTCATGAACTAAAGCAACAGACCAGCTGAAGCAGGTGCGGAGAAAGCTGCTGAATAAACACTAGGCTAGAAAACAAAGACACATGTTGAAATTCTAGGTTCTCAAGAAAATGAACAACCAGAAAAGTCCTTTCCCTGTGTCACAGCCATCTGTTGAACCCAGCAATAAAAGTCATGCCTCCCTCCACCCTGGTTCAGAAGGGGTGGCAGGTAGCTCGTTAGCCCATTAAGAAAGTGATAGTGAGCCGGTCTCTGAACTCAATAAATAATGCTAGGACTAGTCAGAGTTGAAGACAGAGCGGCTCGGACCAGGAGACCGGAAGAGCTGGTCTCTCCTTCACCTGCGATGGCTGTTTTCTACCTGTGGCCTGGGAAGGACCATCCTCGGTAACGGATGTTGATTTAGTGCTTTGAGATCCCTGGAGGACAGGTCAGGCAACTGACAAGGAAAATGGCATTTTGGGTCAAATCAGTAAGAACGAAGAACTAGAAGGCCTGGGGTGGGGGGGAAGCCAGCATGAAAGATGGGTGGGTCAGAGATTGGTGATAAGGTTGTACAGCTGGAACCATCTGCTGTTTTCTCAAACAGATCGTTCTTTTCTTCTCCTTTGACTTCCACTGGGAACAAAACCAAACCCGAGGTCTTTCTTAGAGCACAAAACATGAATCACTTGCACCAGAAAGATGAAGAAAGCACCATCAGGTGCTTAAAATGCAATTATAATTGGAAAGACCAAGAATTACTGGCACCAGGTAAACAAACGCGTGTGGACATCTGTGTAAAACCCCAGCTTCCCTTTCCCACTCCGGGGGCGTTTGTCGTGGGCCTGGAACACTCCCGTGTTGTTCACCTGATGGGGTCAGCTCAGCAGGGGCGGCCGGGCATGTCGTGTAATTCAGCATTAACTGTCCCATTGATGCACTGAAGTGCTGCCATGGGTGTCAATGGAGATGAACATTGTGGCTGTGATTTTTCAAAGGGCTGAGTCATTCCCGAGCATCGATAACACCCGCCAGGAGGTAATGAGGCCACCTCCAGGTGCTCGGCTTCAGCTACCCACGCGGGCGGGATCACAGACGTGGCCCTTGGACACTGACCCCGGGCTTGGGGAGGTGGCCTGTCCTTTCCCGAGACCTGCCCGGGTGAGGGTGGTGGAAGCTGGGGTGGGGCAGGGACTCCTGACAGAATGTCTGAGCAGCCCGTGGCAAAGGACACTGGTCCCCAGAAGGCAGGCACACCCTCCCCTCCCGTCACCCACACTCGCTGGGCCCTAGGACGCCAGAACCCATGCTGTTGCAGAGAGCAGGGCGGGTGTCTCCCCTCCGTGACTGGAAGCACCACCTATCCCTGACGATAATGAAGCATTAATAGAACTACTCTAATCCTCACGGCCCCGCCCTGTCCCTGCGTGATCGGAGCACGTGCCCACTTGGTGCTGACGCCAGTGACTGATTGCAGAGGGTTAAGTGACCTCCTCACAGCGCTGTGGCCTGGTAGCCACCATCTAGGCTACAGTCCAGGGCCCAGGTCTATTCTCAATCACCATTAGGCAGGATCTCTGGAAACCATTTGAATATGTGGCCCGAAAAAGTGACATTTGCTTCCAAAAAGTCTCTAAAAATCTCAGAGAAGGTGACTGTAAGGAATCAATTACTCCCAGACAAACCCCATTTCAGTCGCATTGTGCAGCTGCCGGTCTTTGCTACACTCCAGTCATCCTCCTGCGGCCACTCACGTTATCTTGCAACAAGATGAATCCAAACCTGTCACTTCCTAGTGAGAAGACCTCCGTCAGCCCTCTCTGCCGACAGCGTAAACTCCTTGCATGACACCCACAATCCCTCCCCGCCGCCTGCAGTGTGACGTCCGTCCCTCCTGTTCCCAGCACTCTCTCTGAACTCTGCTGGTCGTTCTATGCCCTTTTCTCCTCTGAATATTTTATACACGGGATTCCCTGTGTCTGGAACATCTCCCCCACCCGCCACTGCCTGGGAAACTCCTACTCATCCTTCAAGAGCCAGTGCTGCTGTCCCATCCCGGCGGCCGTCCCTGCCTCTCGGGGCAGAGCCACGAGCAGCTCCTCCTCTGAGATCGCACGGCACACTGGGCCTCCTCACTGCATCTTTATCGTGACTGCCTGCCTGCTCTACTGCATTTCTCGCTTTCTCGTCCTCCTTCTTCCTCTGGGATTTGAATTTCTGTGGTCGGGGAAAGTGCCTTTTTCATTTTTGTATCCTCTTCTTGGCATACAGGAGGTGCCCTATAGATGCATATTCACGGAACGGATGAATGGATTCTGGAATCAGCAGCCTGCTGGCGTAGAGGCTATCAGCAGGGTACAGCGCATGGGCGTCAGCCTGCAAGTGCATGTTTCTGCAGTCTTGGGTCCAGGAGGGACCCTCGGGGGGTTGAGACCTGGGGCAGAAACACAGTGCCTCAACTCAGCAGCATGTGGGGGACCTTGGAGGGGCTTTCCACCACTATGTCCCTTGAACACGGTGGCCCTGAGCATATATGCAGTGATGTGCTCCCCTGGGGAATGGAGTGTGACCTTCGGCGCACGCGACGGTGACAGCCGTTAGCCTGATGAGCAGCACTGACGTTCAAACGCTCAGTGCCTGGCCGCGCACGGAGCAGTCAGACCCAGGGCCCCTTGTGCCAAGCTGTGACTCTGTTGTCAGACAGCAGGGGTGCCCTGAAGGGTCTGAGAAGAGTGGAGAAGCATGTAGGGTGAAGGGGCTTGGAACAGTGACTGCCGACCAGCCGGTACGAAGACATTTCAGCATTTTAACTGCTGGCCCTGGTGCTGCTACCCTGGCACGTGCCAGCCTGCTGGTAAGTCCCGTTAAAGAACAGCCACAATTCTGAATCCTCAAAGGATGGCGTGTGTGAGCGTGCGCATGCACACGTGTGCGTGTGAAGGGATGAGGCCAAGCCTGCTGCAAAGGCAGCTCTGGAGTGGAGCCTTTAATCTGCAGCCGTGCTTCACCACAAGGAGGGGGTGGAGGTGAGGGAAGTTCAGGCCACGGACTGAAACCAGGGCACAGCGTGTGAGTGGCCCTGCTTGGCAGAAGGGACTGTAGGATGCTGGAGACCACGGGGCCCTGCTTGGCAGAAGGGACTGTAGGATGCTGGAGACCACGGGGACCTGCTTGGCAGAAGGGACTGTAGGATGCTGGAGACCACGGGGCCCTGCTTGGCAGAAGGGACTGTAGGATGCTGGAGACCACGGGGCCCTGCTTGGCAGAAGGAACTGTAGGATGCTGGGGACCACGGGGCCCTGCTTGGCAGAAGGGACTGTAGGATGCTGGGGACCACGGGGACCTGCTTGGCAGAAGGGACTGTAGGATGCTGGAGACCACGGGGCCCTGCTTGGCAGAAGGGACTGTAGGATGCTGGAGACCACGGGGCCCTGCTTGGCAGAAGGGGCTGTAGGATGCTGGAGACCACGGGGCCCTGCTTGGCAGAAGGGGCTGTAGGATGCTGGGGACCACGGGGCCCTGCTTGGCAGAAGGGGCTGTAGGATGCTGGGGACCACGGGGCCCTGCTTGGCAGAAGGGACTGTAGGATGCTGGGGACCACGGGGACCTGCTTGGCAGAAGGGACTGTAGGATGCTGGGGACCACGGGGACCTGCTTGGCAGAAGGGACTGTAGGATGCTGGGGACCACGGGGCCCTGCTTGGCAGAAGGGGCTGTAGGATGCTGGGGACCACGGGGCCCTGCTTGGCAGAAGGGACTGTAGGATGCTGGAGACCATGGGGACCTGCTTGGCAGAAGGGGCTGTAGGATGCTGGAGACCACGGGGGCTGATGGGGAAGGACCTTGGGAGCCACACTGAAGTGTGGGTGCCTGGCCTGTGTCCCCACAGGCAGCCCTCTGGGCAAGCCTGGTTGCTTGGGCAAGCTTTAGGGTGGTCATTGCTGGGACGACGAGTGGCCCTGTCTGCACCAAGTCTAGGGCTGTCACCTGGTGATGGGAACACGCTTCTTCTTAATTAAGAATGTCCTGGCAGCCTTCCTGGCTCCATGGTGACTGATGCTGCCAGTCTGGCTGCCACGAGGCTGACGTGTCCTTACCACAGTGCCTCATCTCCTAATTAACACGTCTTGTCAGGGCCAGCGGTTGGCTTCAGTAAACACGCTCCGAGCAGCTGTCACTGGGACCCTGCGTGGGGCCTGCTGCCTCATTAGCTCGAGAGGAGGGAGCTGGCGTTGGCAGCAGAGCGGAAGGAGAGGAATGTTCTTTATGGGGGCGTTGGCAGCAGCAGAGGGATGTCAGATGCTTAGGGGACTCACAGGGCCCTGTGGGCCTCTCTCCCTGGTGTGCTGGGAGGAGAGGGGCCAGCAGGGTGGTCAGGAGGGGCCCCACATCCTCATCTGTGCCTCCCACCACCTGGCAGCGCTCGGTGTCCCTGTGGGAGAAAAAGGGAGTGGGGTCAGCCTGACCCACCTCAGAGGTCTGTGCAGTGGGTCTAGTGAGAAAGTGGCCTGTACCGTTCTGAGGGGTAAAGAGCCTAAATACTGTGGGAATAAAGCCAGGGCACGGCTCTAATTTGCGGATTTCAGGAGAATTCTTCGCTCAGGCAAGACTGGCCCTGTGACGTTTCCTTCCAAGGCTTCCTGCCCGGTCACCTGGTCACTCAGCTGACTGAGCCCTGGCTCGCCACCCTCCAGCCCTGCCCAAGCCCCTGCCGGGGGCCCAGCCTGGCCCCACTGCCATGAGAAGGAACATGGGGACATCCCGGAAGGAATGCTCTTCTTGGCTGTGGGAGCATCGCCCCGGGCCATGGGGGCCAGCAGCCCGCCTGGCGGTGACTGTGCAGACGCCTCAGCCCACGGCCCCCGGATTCTGAGCGCGCCTGGGCGCTGCGCTCGGGAGAGCAGGCCGTGGGGGCGGGGGTCGTTGCTGAGCAGGGAAGGCAGTGTGTCCCTCTCCCAGCTCGCACACAGTGGGGCGTGACCTCAAGGCTCCTTTCAGCAACCTTCCCACAGGCCTGCTGGGGTCTGGGCCGGCCTCCCTGGGGCAGCGCCTGTCAGTTTCCTCCTTGTCCCCAGCAGAGAACAGAAGCTGCCTTTCTCTGCGCTCCGAGGCTGACGCTGAGCGCTCCTCTCTCACTCTGCCCCTCGCCCCTCGCTAACCAGGGTCCCTGCCCGGAGCCAGGGCCCGGTCTCCGCTGGTCCTCGGCTTGCGATTCCTGCGCAGGGTCCACCCTGGGTAGAGGATGCCGCGTTTCGCGTCTGCCGCAGCAGGAGCAGACGTTCCGCCCGCGGGCCCCAGCCCCACACACTTGGTGAGGCTTCGATAACGGGCATTTAAAGGGCACGTCCCAATGAAGGGAGCCAGGAACCACTGGCCACAGAAGCGGGCTGAAGACTTTAATTAAAATGCTTCTGTCTTTTTAGTTTTCCTCTTCTCTCTCCTCTGCCGGCCCCCTTCCCCTGCCCGTGATGCTGGTGTCTTGCTTCCGGATGGGGCGTGCAAACAGCGTCTCACGTTCCCTTGACCGAGTGGCTCTCTGGGGGACGGGTGCTCCCCTGCAGCGTGGGCGCTGTGTGGGTGTGGCAGGGACGTGCGCACGTGGGTGGAGGCAGCCTTGGCCGAGCAGATGTCCACACCCCAGGAGGCACAGCGGGGCCAGGAGGGCTCAGGAACCAGCGGCAGCTGCCTGTGAGCTTCCCGCGGTGAAGCTGGGCGGAGGGGCCAGCTGAGGGACTTCTGGGCCAGAGGGGGCCATCTGGGGCCTCTCGTGACACTTTCCTTTCCAAATGGCTCAATGGAGTGGGGCCGGAGCAGCTGCAAGGGCTCTGCATGCTCTCCGCGGGGCGGAGTGACCATTTGCTGGAAGCTTTCCCTGGCCCCTCCAGACCCACCAACACCTGCCCCGTGCCCCGAATCTGAGCCGGGCGGTCGCCACCAGCAGACTTGCTCCACAGGCTTTGGCTTGGGTCTGGCCGAGGAGGCCTTGGCAGGACCTGGGCAGGAGTAGGAAAATGAGGTTGGACTGTACCTTCCCCTGGCACTCTCTCTGCAGGGTCATCTCAGGGCTGGTTGTGTCTTTTGACTGAAGTTCACAGTGACTCGTCAAGATGGCTTCTCTAAAGCCGCTCTCTGCCTGGTTCTATTAACCCCTCTCTCCCTGCCCCTACAGGCCCCTACAGGGCTGCCACTCTGTCTGGCCCAGGGCACTGTGGTGTTGCTTGTAAACAGCCCCCTTTTTAGACTCCCAGATCACCCGATTTGAGTGTGTGGACTGTTTTCTTCCAGGCTACTGCTCCCTACTAGACACCTGGTCAGAGGGGTCTTGTTGATTTCAAGCTATTCCTGGGATCCCAGTTTGGAAACGGACCAGAACGTAGTCTTGTGAATGATAAAGCTCCCGTTTCCCCATAGACGGGTTGGGTTTGGGCAAGTGCTGGTGAGTTTGCCTCCCAGGAACCAGTGAAGGTCCCTGGACTCCTCCAAGGGTCTGAGTAGGTAGACTAGAAGCCGTGTGTGGAATGGGGTGAGGCAGAGTGGGGGTTCATTCCTCCCCAGCATGTTTTCATCTGGGCCGTGGTGCTATTCTCATTCTGTAGATGAGGCCACTGAAGTTGAGTGACCTGACCAGAATTTAGGAGGCGTGCTCTCCCCAGCCAATGTTTAGCAAAGAATTGGAGCAGGCACTCTCGCAGTTGATGGAAATGTCTCCCTCTTTTGTTCCTTGTCCTTTTTGTTATTTGTTCCCTGTTCCCTTTGAAGACTTGATTTCAAGGACTCTGTGGGGAGTCGAGTGGGGCTTTGACCGTGGACGGAGGGGACCCACCCAGGCACACTGTCCCGGGCTTTTCCTTATCCAGCGATGATTCACCTCCTACTTCTCCCTGGAGCCCTGCGCGGGGTTTATGACCTGGGCTTAGACTAATTGGCTCCTGTTTGTGTCTCCTTCCAGGGCCCTGAACTTCTGGAAACATGCCCCACTCCCAGCCAAGGAGCTTGTCTTTGGCTCCGGAGTGGCCCTTTTGCCTGATGTTTGGGTCGGTGTGCTTGACCCCACACCACGCCGGCCTCCAGTTAGCACCGCCCACAGAGACTCCACAGGGTGACCCGACACTGTGACCAGCTGCACTACCTGCCTGATCCCGCTTTCCTCCCCTCCCCCACCCGGAGTGGGCCCCGGCTGACCGGGAGGGAGAGCATTTCTGCTGGAAGTGTCCTGTCTACAGTGTCAGCTTCCACCCCTGCCCAGTGTCCCCACACCAAAAAGGAGGCGGACCTTTCTTCTCACACACAGTGACGTGGTGGCTTCTCTGTTGGCACCCGTCATTCAGTCTGTGCACAGTCTGTGCACTCTCATTTGCCCATTCACTCGATCCTGCTATTTATGGAGCAACCTGTAGGTGCCAGAATTTGCAAACATCATCTCGTTTCATCCTCACAGATTTCTAGCAGGTGTGTCATTGCCATTTTGCACATGACGAAACTGAGTCCAAGAGGACTACGTGGCTTGCAAAGGGCCACACAGCTGATAAATGTTGGAGCTAGGGTTTGAAGCAAGCTGTATGACACTAGCACTTCAGCTCTCAAGCCCAGCACAAGGCTCTAGGGATGGACAACTTGAGATTGTTCCCACGCAGAATCAGGAGGTCCTGAGCAGATTCCGTCTCTTCTGCCCAACGGGCCACACTTCCACTGGCCCTGCTCAAAGCAGGCAGAACGGTGTGTGTGGGAGGAGAGCGATGAAGAGAGGTTGGGAGAGAAAACCCTGAGGGAGAAGTGTGGGGCAGGTGCAGGCAGGACCATTTGCCCCACTGATTTGCATCTGTAGCAGAAGGGAGTACGTGTCACTCTGTCACAGCCTTTTCCTGTATTGACATGATAACAACCCCTTACTTCTGTTATCACTTTGTAGCTTTCAAAGCACTTTCAAATCCATTAGCCCCCTTTTATGCCTACAACAATCTTGCAAAAGGCAGGGATTGTTATCCTTATTTTGCAGATGAACAGCTCCTCGAGCCGGGGGGCCTGGATGAAGCCTGGGTCTCTAACTCCGGGTCTCGCGGCCACACCTCACTTTCCTCATCATCACTGTCTGATTCTGGGCCGTCTGGGTGAGGGATGCTGCCCAGACTGCCCCACTCCTGGACTGCAGCTACCCAGGCTAATAAAGCAGTGGGTATCAAGTTTTATTTGGCACCAGCATCACCTGGAAGGCACCCATGTGGGCTGCCGGCTCCATCTTCAGTTTCTGATTGAGGTCTGGGTGGGGCCTAAGAATCTGCATTTCCAAGAAATTCCCAGGTGAGGCTTACGCTGCTGGTCCAGGGACCACGTACTTTGAGAACCGCCGATAAAAGCAATGCTCATGGATTTCTCGAACAGTCTGGGCCAGAGAAACCCCAGATACAGACAGCAGTACCCCTTGGGGGTCTCTCCCTGAGGTGAGAAATGCGTGTACGTCTTGCTTCACTGACTGCAGCGTGGCCCAGAGAACGGGAAGAAAACCTCTGGCTTTTTGGTTCATACACACAAAAGGAAATTGTCCACACGACATTATTAATTCATTGTTCAATTAAGTTATGATCTCTAAAATTATCACAATATTTGGCTCAGAGGAAGGCAGCATTGAATAGCTTGTTCACATAACGTGTGAATAATGTGACTCTATTCCTTTTCCCGCTCGTGAGTGACTGTGGCTGACGCGTCGGCAATCACACGGGTCGCCTTCTCACCCTCCCCTGTCCTCTCGCCCTCTCACCGCCGAGCGTTTACGTTCTCTCTGCTCTGTCCTTGCTGACCATCTGCCCGCCGCCAGCCCCCTTCCCTGCATGGCCTCTTTTCTGTCCTGCCCAGAGCAGCCTGGAGGGGAGGTGACCGCAGGAGGGACCGTGGGGCCGGGGAGTGTGGGTGAGTCCCAGGTCCAGGCCCCCTGCCGACCGGGTGGGAGCCCTTGGAAAGCCTGCTTGAACTCTTGCTCACGTGGTTTGTTGCTGCGGGCCCTCCCTCGTCTTCCGCTCCTTCCAAGGCCCGACACGTCCACTCAGGGGCAGGGCGCCTGCAGCTCAGCCGCCCGCTTCAGCGCAGGTGGGACCCGACCGGGCACCGGGCACAGGCCCTCTCCGCGGGGAGGCAGATGCCGGTGCAGGCAGCCTGCTGAAGGTAGGAGTCTCCGTGTTTCCTTATTCTGCATCTCTTTTCAGTCCTCTCAATCCAGCCTGTCTCCGGCTGAGCCCCTCGTTTCCGTCCCCGGGTGCTCTGGGGACTGAGGCGGCGGAGGACTGTTGTCAGCACCTGGGACAGCTCCCGCCTTTTGCTACCCAGCCCCGACCCCAGCCCCCTGGACTGCGCGTGGCGAGAGGAACAGACCGGTGGCCCCTCAGTCTTCATCTCCCTGTGCCCAGGCACCTGGAACCTAAGGTTTTTTTTTTTAAATCACTCTTTAGTTGCTAAAACCCAGTTTAAACACTATCTGTCCTCCTTTTTCATCATCCAGCAATGTATATTTTTGGGCCAGCAAATGTTTAGGCAGAATGTGGGTGCTGGCACCTCATCTACAGTGTCGACGTGGAAAGCACAGGAAGGACACGTCCACTGGAGATTCGGCTTCATGTGGTGTAGTCGTGTTCCCGCCACGACGTCGCTGTGCAGCACCAGCTCTTGCCTCCTTCCGCCGCTTCAGGAAGGACAGTGCACTCCACGTGGGCGAGCTCTGGCTCACCAGGCGTCCTTCCTTCTTGCTCCGGGGGTCTGGTCTGGTCTGGCTTAGCTTCCTCCCCAGCCCCAGCGGGAAGGGAAATGGTCTCTCTCTGGGGTGACCAGTGCTGAAGACCAATTTGCATGCAGACAGATGCACTGTGTATACTGCGCTGTTCACAGGTGCCGAAGGCTCTGAGTGGGCTGGAGTCAGACCCGACTTTACTTTCCCTCAGTGGTGAGAGCAGTAGGAGCTACTGGCTGAGCATGCACTTCGTTCCAGACACTTTACACAAATTATTCCATGTAGTCTTGACTCCAAAGCCTCTGCTCGAACAACACCACATTTGCCAGCCCATCACTGGGGGGAACAGCTACCCTCTCTCCTGGTGCCTGCAGCACCTCTGGACCCGAGCAAGGTGAGGCAGCCTGTGGCTCAGGAAACTCTCTGCGGAGCTGAGGGAAGGACCACTGGGCTGGAGAGGCTGGGAGGGCCCGGTGGAAGACGTGGGGCTTGACTCTTGGATCTCCAGGGTTTCAGTTTTGCCTTTTTATTCTCAAAAAGTCTCAAAGGGAATCAGGTCCCCTGGTTAGCACTGTGCTAGGTACAGCTGGCAGGGCGTGTGTTGGGTGGGACACAGTCCTCCGTCACCAAGCTCTCCCTGTACCCAAGTCCTCCCACCTGGACCACTTGCTCCCTGCTCAGTAATGAATCGGATTCCCAGAATAGCCACCCTCAGCCCTAGGCTAGGGGTGCGGCCTGGCCGAGGCAAAGCTGCCCTTGCGGGCGCCCTTTCCTTTACACCTCACTGCCTCTGGCGCCAGGCAGGGGTAGGCACACCCGGGGGGACAGCCAGCGCCTTGCGTAGCTCTGACTAGAGGTGCTCCACTCGGCAAGTGGGGACAGTCCCAGCTTCTGGGCTCTACTTGTCCCTAAACTTCCCTTCAATCAGGAGTCATGCTGGTCTGAGAATGAGCACAAAAGGTACTTTTTCTTTTGAGGATTGACCTTTTGCTGTGTGAGCAGGATTGAACCTTGAACCCAGCAGAGGGGTCTGCCGTGAGGCTGGGCAGGCACAGCGAGTGTGGGCTTCGCTGCTGTGCAAAGGCTGCCCTCCCCTCTGCTCACGAGGAGTGGCAGGGCGGCTCCAAGGCAGAGGGACAGCCCCTCCCACCGAGAGCAAATCTCTCTCCAGGTTCTTCCCCCGTGCCCTGTGTGTAAATGACATGCAGAGGGTCCGACTGCAGGGTTACGTCATGGATTAGAGGGAGCAGAGAAGCTTCCTCATTCAAAGGGCTGGGCGGTTGGGTGGCTCTTGGGACATGGGAGAGGGGCTGGGAGGCTGAAGTGCCAGTGGCCTGGAGGAGACAGGCGGGGTGGACAGGGCTGGAGGCTGGGCTCCCTCCCACACCTTCAGTGAAGAGCCCCCCACCAGCCTGGAGTGACCAGAGATCTTGGGTCCAAGGAGGCAGACAGACCTAGTCTAAGACGTAGCTTTGACACCACCCAAACCTCTTAGGACCTCAGCTTCTTCATCTGTAAAATGGGGCTGGGAAAGCCTGCTCTACCCACTTGGGAGTAGTAGTGAGAGTCTGAAGAGGTTAGGGTCTGAAAACACCTACTGAAGAGCAGAGTGTGGCCTGGAGCAAGAGACCCTACCCTGTTCCTCCAAGGCACCCTCTTCTGTTTCTTATTCCCAGTGTGAAGACGATAAGCCATTCTAGGGGACAAGCTGGCTATTTTCAAGTCACAGGAGGGGCCAACGGGCAGTGGGAGGAACCAGTGAAAGAATGTCCCTGAGTCACAGTCTGCTCCGCAAAGTGGGATGGGCATGAGACTGCATCTCAACTCTGCTACTGATCGTTAGGATCTTGGGAAAATCACAGTATTCTGACTTCCTCATCTGTAAAAATGGGAAGGGCAACTGCACTGTCTGTAGAATGGCAAGAGAGTGGATACTCCAGGTATACCCAGGGCATGGTATGCCCTAAGCACTCAATAAACGTGGACCATTATCGTTGTTTTTATTCTTGAGCTAATTATCTTTGCTTCCTGTGGAGAAAATACCCATTTCAAAGAGTTGGGAGGATAAAAGGAGGAGATACGTAAGCAACACCTGGCATTTATAAATGTCTTCCTCTTTTGCCCTTCTGGAACTTGTTCTGCTGAAGGCCCAGTGTGGCCTACACCCTGGAGAGAACCCTGACGGGAAAAGGGTGTGAGGCCATGGGGCACTGGGAGCCCTGCCTTCATGGAGGGCTCACTGAGCACCTGCCCCTCAGACCTGCACCGACTCCTGCCTCAGCCCCTGTCTCTGGTGCTGCCCTCCCAGCCCAGCACCCCGTACTGTGCTGGGCTCTCTCTGTCTTGGCATCTGCCTGGGACCCTGGTTTTGCTGCTGTTTGGCCTGAGGAGCTAAGCTAAGCCCTTTGTGCCTCTTTAGAGCAGTGGTTATTGTGTAACCTCAGGCAAGTCACATGATGCCATCGAGTCTCATTGTCAACAACTGTGACACCTATATCCTGGCATTGAGGAGGGATAGAAAGGTGGTATGTGAAAATGCCTAGGAGGGTAGGCGTTGGCAGTACTAGGCCACCTCCCTGCATCCTCACTCCTCTGGTCTTGAAGCCTGCTCAGAGGCGGGGTGGAGAGCAGGCTGGCGAGACGCCTCCCCCTTGCACCCCCCTACTCTGTCCCCCCCAGCTCCTCACCATACTTTGAAAACCTAGACTGCAGTAGATTTTGTAGCTGGACCTATTTTGGGGGGTGGAAAACAGAACTTCCACACAGGTCTGCTGAGCTTTGATTTCTGTATGCGCTGATTTCAGAGTAACTGGGAAAATCCAGTAATTAGCAGTAGTAGCACTAGTGAATCACCCCTTTCCCACCTTTCTGCGTGTCCCAGTGCTGTTGCCAATGCCGTCTCACCCTGCCCTGGCTCCAGGCCACGTTCCTGCTGCAGAGGCCACGCTCCCTGCAAGACAATCGGGGGGGGGGGGCCCTCTGGGCAATCTCCCCTTCCCCCCTCCGTCTCCAGACTCCTGCCCGTTTGTCAGAACCCCGGTGGGCATGTGTAGCTGGCCTGTCCTCTTGCAAACTCCACCTTTAGGTTTATTTCAATTCAGATAAATCTGGATCACAGCTAAATCCTGATAAAAATATGGCTAGTGCTGTCTGGGCTGATGAAGTCCTACTTGGAGAATGGGGACCTATTTCTCTAAGTCAGGCTTCCTCAGCAGGTCGGTCACCTGAAGGATAAAAACGCAGAGAAGGATTTCCTTAGCAAAGACTAATACTCAGTGGCTCAATCCATTGATCTGTCTATCCATTCGGTAAACACTTACGCAATGTCTACAATGTGCCAAGCTGGACACACTGTGTGCTGGGCTTTGAGGGCCCCTATGTGATAGCTGAGAGGACCAGGAAATAAACTGATGATCACTGGCTAGTGTAAAATATCCTAAGAGCACAGTGGGAGCACGAGGAGGGACATTGGAATCAGTAGGCAGAAAGGGACAGCTTCTCTGAGGAGGGGACACCCAAGTTAAAGATTGAAGAGTGAAGAGAACTTGGCTGTGCGGTTTGCTGTCGTTGGTACATGTGTGGTACCAAGGACCAGGAGACGCTGACGTCGCATAAAGTCTCTGCTCAAACCCCGGGGAGCATTGTGATGTCCCCGGAGTGGAGGGCTCAGGATAATAACGGGCTTTGCTTTGGGGTTGAGCACTGACTTCCTGAAACTCCGGAACTTAGAACAAATGGGTAGTCCCAGTGCCTCCTGACAGGATTTTCCCAAAACATGCCAGAGAGATTGGAATAGAAACAGTCGCTGTTCTTAAAGAAACCAAAGCTTCACAACGTTCCTCCTTCATCACCCTCTGTTGTTGGAAGAACTTACTTATCTGTCCTCTGGCTGCAACTAAGGTCACTCTCCTCCTTGGGGGACCCAGGGACTGTCAGTGTTTCACCAACCGTCTTGCTCAAATAAGCCCGGGACCGTACGAGGCTGTTTCTAGGTTCTGTACTGAGTCTGGCCTGGGCTCGCCGCAGCTGCAGCAGACGCAGGGATGCGGACGGCGTGAGCGTGGGCCGAGGCGAACGGGGGCGCGGGCTCTCACACGGACCGGCGGCCCTGTTGCCTGGGGTGGACGGGCAGACAGCCCCGCATTCCACGGATGAGTCTTCTGATCTTTGCCTCGCGTACCCTGTACCTTCACGTCACTGCAGCCATCTGGCGGCCAGTGCTGTCGTGTGTCCGCTGCGGTGAACGGCAGCCCAGCCCGAGGGCTTCAGATTCACTTAGTGTAGGAGCTCTGGTGCGAAGGCTGCCTGCCTGGGGGACCGCCATCCAAACGGACTGCGGTCCTCAAGAGTCAGGTGGTGACCGGAGCATCGCCAGCCTGCCCACAGCCCCGGTGACAGAAGGCACAGTGTCTGGATACTGATTAATTACCCGTCTCTGTTCCTAGACTATGTAGGTTCTGTCTTGCTTACCACGGTGCACCCAGGGTCTGGACAGCGTGGTCTAGTGAGATTTCATTGCATGAATTAGATTCACAGGGAATTTGAGAGGAGTCTCCATTTGTCTTGTCTCTCAGACCTGGGCTCCACTGCCAGGCGGCAGTCTCTTGGTGGCAGGGCCAGCGCCCAGTTGTCCCAAAGCCCAGTCAAGAGAAACGCTTCAGTGCTAACAGATCTGGAGACAGCTCTGCAGGGCCACCTGTCAGATGAGATTTGCCTTCAAAGGCCACTGGCTCTGACCTTTTGATAACATTTAAAAAAGGAAACCTTACGTATTGACTGAATCAGTCCTATATTCAGTGAGGGTCTAGGCAGCTATTTGTATTTCTGTTTGAATTTTTCAGTCCTTTTCTTTTTCTATTTCTGGGTAAGCATAGAGGGAAAAAAGTTCCTTTGCTTGACCAAACCTCATTTAAAAGTTGTTTGTATTTTCCTTAATGGAACTCAATCCCTTAAGCCTTTAAAAGTAACCTCCACTGAGCTCAATAAACCATTTCCAATGTGGCAGCTTCTAATCCAGGAGAGTTCAGAAGGCAGATGCTAAACAACCACCAATTGTATCCCAGGACAGTTGCTGGAAAGTCTCAGGGCTCTGCAAGCTGGAGATGTGATCAGCTAATCCTGACTCTTTGCTCAGCTCTGCTAGCTGGCCCAGCTGGTAAAATTAGTATTCTCCCTGGTGTTGATTTTGTTCAAATATATTGGGCCCATCAATCACCCACTTTCCAACTCATCTGTCTGGATCAGTCAATTACAAAGTTATTTTTGAGCCTCTAGGATTCTTGTGAAATAGACACAAGAAGGAGCTAAACTCATTTCAGGTTTGACCTCTGTGGCTGGGATCTGAGAAGGCTTAGTTTGCTTACACTTCATGGCCATCCAGTCCAATCTGGCCTGCAGAACAGAAAGGCCACTTGCTTAATTGGGAACACTTTAATATAGATATCCATTAACTTATGCTAAATTACAGTAAAACATCTATGGAGGAACTTGATGTGACATCTGCATGAATACTAAATGGCTTCATTACGATCAGTACTGTGACAGTGAATATGAAATGAACACCCAGAAAAGACAATTAATCTCCCACCTTCCCAAGCCATTACTGTTTTATTTTTCCTTGCACTATACTAGAAAAAAAAATCACACAAGCTCTATGATTTTCTGATTCCATCACTTCCCTTCGCCGGCTGAGTGACCTGAGAGCTCCTGTCGTGGGCAGTGGAGACTGACGTGGGCCACCCTGAGGAACGGCCACGGCCAGGGGGACGTGGGGTCCTGGGGTCGGCTGGTTGGGAAAGGAGGCTGTGCAGACTGCACACCACACACACACACCACACACCACACCACACACACACCACACACACACCACACACCATACACGCCACACACACCACACACACACACCACACACACACCACACACCACACCACACACACACACCACACACACACCACACACACACCACACACACACCACACAAACACACCACACACACACCACACACCACACACACACCACACACACACCACACACCATACACGCCACACACACCACACACACACACCACACACACACCACACACCACACCACACACACACCACACACACACCACACAAACACACCACACACACACCACACACCACACACACACCACACACACACCACACACCATACACGCCACACACACACCACACACACACCACACACACACCATACACACCATACACCATACACACCATACACACCACACACACACCACACACACACCACACACCATACACGCCACACACACACACCACACACACACCACACACCATACACGCCATACACACCACACACACACACCACACACACACCACAACCATACATGCCATACACACCACACACACACCACACACACCACACACACACCACACACCATACACACCATACACACCACACACACACCACACACACACCACACACCATACACACCATACACACCATACACACACCACACACACACCACACACCATACACGCCATACACACCACACACACACACCACACACACACCACACACCATACACGCCATACACACCACACACACACACCACACACACACCATACACCATACACACCATACACACACACCACACACACACCACACACCACACACACTACAGACACACCACACACACACCACACACACACCACACACACATCACACACCATACACACCATACACATCACACACACACACCATACACATACCACACCACACACACGCACACACCCCACCACACACACACACACACACCCCACACACATACCACACACCATACACACCACACACACTACAGACACACCACACACACACACCACACACACCACATACACACCACACACACACCACACACATATCACACACACCACACACACCACATACACACCACACACACACACCACACACATACACCACATACACACACAGCACACACACACTACACACCACATACACCACATATACACCACACACACCACACACACACACCACAAACCACACACACCACACACAGCACATACACACCACATGCACACACACACCACACACCATACACCACATACACACCGCATGCTACATACATACCACATGCACACATCACACACACCACACACCCCACACACCCCACACACCACACACACCATACACCGCATACACACCACACACGACACATACACCACACACACACACACCACACACTCCACACACCACACACATACCACACACACCACACACCACACACACACTACACACACACTACACACCACATACACCACACACACACCACACACAGCACACACACATACCACACACACACCACACACACACCACAAACCACACACACCACACACACACAGCACACACACATACCACACACACACCACACACCACATACACACCACACACACCACACACACCATACACCACATACACACCACATGCCACATACATACCACATGCACACATCACACACACACCACACACACCATACACCACACACACACACCACACACAGCACACACACATACCAAACACACACATACCACACACACACACACACACACACCACACCACATACACCCCCGAAAGGATCTGCACCTGGAACTAGCAAACAGACTGTCAGTTCAGATTAGCAGCTTCGAAAGCATTCCGAGCTGCTCCCTGCATACATTACATGCACAGATCTGAGGGAAGAATTTGGCCTCTGAATTAAGTCAGCTTTTTCCTTCTGGGCTGCCTCTACCTGGAAAGTGTGGCTAAGGCTCCAGCAGTCGGATTAACACGCCCCGCAGCGCTTAGTTGGAGCCGTACAGCTTGGCCTTAGAGACACATCCTCTCGTACTACTGGCTGCTACTCACAGGCGCTTTCTGAACCTCAGGGTGAACCACGGGGCCTGGCTGAGGACCACGCCTGGCTCCGGGGGAGGAGCCCACAGCGGCACGGGTGAAAGAATGTTCCTGATCTGTCCTCCTAGGTCACTGACTTCTCCTTGCTGGCTTCTCCTCCTCCTCTCCTTGACCTTCACATCAGAATCCTTAGACCTCAATCCTTGGGCCTCTTCTCCATCTTATGGCTTTAAATACCAGCCCTACTCCAAAGCCTCTCAATGGTTCATGCACAGCCTGGACCACCCCCGTAGCTCCAGGCTCACACATCCGATGCCCAGCCCTTGTCTCCACACGGCGTCTAATAGGCATCTTGGTTTTCCTAGGTCCGTAAGAGAACTCCCAGTCTTCTCCCACAGGCCTGCCCCTCTCATCGTCTTCCTCGTCTTTGTCAATGGCAGTTTTATGCTTCCAGTAACTCAGGCCAGAAAACCTGGGTGATCCTTAACTCCTTCTTTCCACCATATGCAGTCTGTCACCATAGGCTGTTGTCTCAAAATACGCCCATGAACCCACCACCTCTCACCACCTCCTCTGCTGCCTTCTTGGCCCAAGCCACCATCACCTGCTGCCAGGTGGCTGCTGAAGCCCCTCGTGGTTCTGGGCTTAGCAGGCCCTGTGCTGCAGGCCTCGTCTCAGAGGAGCCTCTCAGTGGTCACAAGGCAACTTGCTACTCTCATCAGATCAGGGTGCAGGGTGTCATGATTGGAGCTTTACGGATCCTGGATACAGAGATCTGAGCTAAAGGGATACCTTCAGTAACAGCACCAGCAGGAAGGGGCGAACCGCTGCTCCCACCCAGACTTGCAAGCAAAGAAAAGCTCTGGCCGGTGGGCTCAGTCTCACCAGGCCTTTACAGGCTGTGCTCAACACGCGCCTCCTGGCCCCTCACGTGGAGACTGGCCCTGTGAGATGTTCCACGCAGCCCCACAGCTGGCCCTGTTGCCCTATGACACAACAAAAGTCTCTCTTATATCCAGAGCTCCCACCATATTTAAGTAGTGCAATCCATTTATATATTCATTTATAGGATATTCGAGAACTCAGTGAAACCAATTCCACATAGAACCGTGTGATACTCCCTGGAACCCCCACCACATCCCCTCGCGTGGATGTGAATATTCCCCCAATTTCCATTCTTTCTTAGGGCAAGAGTGTCAATTTTGTGGCTCCAAGTGGCAGCTATGAAGGGACCCTCTCCCCATGATGCAACTGGCAGGTTTCCAGAGGGGAGGAGCCTCCTTCTGACACGCCCAGAAATGTGTAGCTATCCTTGGATACGTCAGACGGAGCCCAGATGCCAGCGGGCAGCTGCTGGGCGGTTCACGGAGAGCCTCTTTGGGAAAGGTAGATCTCCATAACCCAGGGGAGGCACGGGGGCGGGTACACCAAGTAATAGATTATTGACAGATGTCTCCTTGCCTTCTGGTCCCAACTTCAAAATCCTTCCTGCACTGGTCTCGCTGGGGTTGGTGATTAGTCCTCACTGTTCCCTCTTCTGAGACCAGCAAGAGGCTCTGTTTGTGCCAAGTCTCCCTGTCAATGCCATGGTCACGCCCACACTGGGCAGTGCCTTCCTGGGAGATAACACTGCACCTGCTCCAGGACTCCCACGGGGAGCAGGAGGGAATAAAACTGCCTCTGGGAACGCACCTCATAGGTGGCCTAGCCCGAGTTAGACCCCTGGAAATGTTAACTCTGCCCTCCTCTTTCCACCCCTCCCTTTCCTCTGCCTTTTCCAAGCAAACTCTCAGTGTAAGAGCAGGTTTGATTTCCTTGGGTGACCACTATTTCCAAGAGGACGTGCTGGGACTGGTCCAGGAGCAGACGAAGAGCCTCTGCAAAGCCAGGAGCATCTGGAAGGGAAGGAAGTGGCTACACACAGACCAGCATCGTGGGGGTGACGGCTCAGAAGGGGGTGGCCGGAACCAGAAGGCAGCACAGCAACAGTCTTCTGAAGGCAGAGGGATGGAGGAAATAATGTCTTTATGTTTCCAGGTTTATGATTCTGTATGTGCAAAATTCTAAATTGTACATCAGTACAACAAAGTAGAACAAAGTAAAAATCTACCAAGCATCTCCTGTGTGTCAGGCTCAAAGTGAAGAATGCAAAGGTGAACCAAGCATGGATCCTGAATTCAAGGATCCTACAACTTAGGAGGGTAACAAGGGCACCCGGGCCTGTCTGCCTCCCGCCCGTCCCTCCCCCCAACGCAAGGCTCATGGCACGAAAGAGGCAGCGCCGCCGGCGTGAGGCATGCTGGGATTGGGTTTGAAAACTGGCTCTCCCACTTAGCTTCAATTTTCTTATTTCTATAAGAAGATATTAATGATGCCTATTTCACAGGGTTACCATGAGGATTACAGAAGGTAATGTATATTTAAGTTCTTGGTACATAGCAGATGCTCAATAAATTGACATCTATTGAACGAATGAATTACAAATAAAGACAATCTTAGGGAAACACAGGAGAGCTCATCAGTACTTCAAGAGATTGGGCTGGCATTTACAGGACGGATGGCATTTCAGATGGTCTTGAAGGGCAAAAAAGATTTTGACGTGTAGAAGCTATTTCAGACAGGGAAGAGCTGAGTGTTGAGGTGGGAAAGAGGCCACCCTTCGGGGAGAGGTGAGCAGCGGGAAGCAGGACTGAAGAGGCAGGCTGAGGCTGCGTCCCGGCCACACCTGCTTGCTGTGCTAAGGGATGGACGCCACCCTTGGGCCAAAAGGAGTCACCGGAGACTGCAGAGAAAGGCAGAGCCTGGCTGGGAAGATCAGCGTGGCAGTGAGGCGGAGCAGGGCTGTGCTGGGGGTGGGCTGGAGACGGGGAGAAGAGCTGGAGGCAACCATAATCTCAGTGCGAGTAAATGGGGATTTTAACAAAGCTGGTGACAGTGGAAATGAAGGAAAGGGAAATGGTCATTTGGAACTGGTGACCAAAGGGACGCAGAGGGTGAGAGAAAGGAGCAACAAAGCTGACCCTGAGCTTTTAGGGGGAGGGGTTGAGAAGTCCGTGGTGTCAACCACAGTTCACGGAGCACAGAGAAAAGGCGGGAGTTTGTGGACGAAGCCAAGCTGTGTCTGGAAGGCGAGTCAGGGACCTTGCAGGAAGCCCAGGCCAGGTGCTCAGCACGGCTGGAGCTGCGAGCCTGCTGTCCAGGCCGCCGTCTAGAGCTGGAGGCAAGGCTGGGAGTCACCTTCACAGGGGCGATGGCTGATGTGACGGAGAAGGGGCTGAAGCAACACTTGCTCTGTGGGACCGGCTTGCTAGATGGAGGCGGATCCAGCGAAGAGTGGGTTCTAAAGAGGTCAGAGGCTTGGGGGGCCCGAAGTCCCGGAGGAGGAAGCAGGTGATGGGATGGGGCAGGGGCGGAGCTGAGAGCCTGGTGCTAAGACCCTAGGGGAGGTGGAGTCGGTGTCGAGGAAGCGTGCGGATGAGGTGAGAAGGACAGAGATGGTGCCATGGTGGGGCCAGTGGGGCAAAGAGCTGGAATCGAGGGGGTCTGGGGAGAACAGCACGCAGGACGCAGACACTGCGCTCCTGTCAAACACCTCGGAGCTAAAGCCTTGAGTGGGAGGGTCAAAGAGTATCTATGAAACATATAATAATCAATAGGTTACAAAGCTGGCAAATATTCTAAGTGCCAGACTGTGTGGTACTGTCACATACAGCTTGAGCCTGGAGCCTTTGCCCTCCTCCTGACAACCGGCACAGCCGAGCGCTGCAGGACGGCGTCACAGCCCAGGAGGGTTAAGAGGAGTGTCCTGGAAGAGGCGGACTCGTCGGAGGGGAGCGAGCGGACGGGCAGAGACGGCACGAGCACGGCTGGTTCTGACGCTGGCGCAGGAGGGGTGCGCGGCGGGCAGGGGACCGGGACGCCAGGCGCTGCAGACTGAGGCTGTGGGAAGCCGCCGCGAGGGACATCCCACGTGATTTCTCTGTGGTCACAGTCTCGGGCCAGTCGCGGTCTCTAGTTTGTGTGTGGCCCAGCGTCCTCACGCCATGCTCAATGCTCGTCTCCCCCGAGCGTTTGCCCCACGGTGCCGGGGACCGTGCCAGCCTCTGCCACTGCCCCGGGACTCACTGGAGGGCAGAGACCGGATCGTCTGGGCAGCTTCCTCCGGCCATAGGGTGCCTGCGCCGTGCCTGTGGCATGAAGGCGCCGAGGAGTGAGTGACAGTGGGCATTAACCAGAGCATATGGACGTGAGCTGGGCCGCGGTGTTTGGCCAGAGGCCTCCCACATCTGAGCAAAAACGCCTCATGGCACAAGGTGAAACGCTAGGTTTCTAAAGAAAAAAATGCAAGACTCTCAAAGCCTTTGTTAATTAAAAACACACATGGCTCTTCAGGGGACGTTTCCCTGCCTCCCATTCTCTCCTTGCGCCAAATGGCAGAGAAGGTGGGATGTTTACCTGTGCTCTGGACCACATTTAATGAAATGCCTACACTGACTGCTTCCTCATACGCCTTGTTTTATTTCCTTTCCTTCCTTCCATGCTAAAGAGGGCCAGGGCTAATACTAATGCATATGCTGTTAAACCTTTTTAATTAACTTCAACTTCTTCCAGAGATTTATGTTTAAACAGTAAATTTTTTGTTGATACTCAAATACATAGGCGGCACTCGGAGTGATGTATGAGCACTCTTGTCCTCAAAATGATTCTTCATGAGTTACCACCAGAGACGTTTTCATGAGCCTCTTTTATTAAAATAATAATACTCAGCAAGGCAATAATGCTTTACAGCCGGCAGCTAATTAACCCGCCCCACCCTCTAAACAGGTCAGCATTAGCATCTGCAGGTTCGAGATATGATCGCCCAGGGGGCCTCTCATACCTTGCAGTCAGCACGGAATCAGTCTGCACTTGTGCTCCGGTGTCTGTGAGTAATGATTTTCATTTAAAACACATCTTTGTTCTTAGACTGTAGCTCAATCTATTATTATCATTTAGTTTGTTCTTGTTTAGTGCCTCCCTGCACGGGGTATCAGTATGTCTGATCTGCAGTTGACCTCTTGAAACGGAATTTAACCATGCCTTGGAAAATCCAAAGGATTTAAAACTCTTGTCTAATTGCAAAATCCATTTATTTTCCTGGAACTATAAATTTGTGCTGCAAGTATTTTTAATCATGATCTATGCTGTCAATTGTAATTGCAACATAGCAACATTTTGCCAGCCAAACCACTCTACCTGCCCAAGTTCCTATTCCATTCTTCATGTGGAGACAACACTTTGCTATATTCCATGTTGCACCATCAATGAGCCAATTATTTCAATTTTGGCATCAGATTCAGAAGAGAATTTAATGATCCTCAGTAGTATAAACTGAATTTTTATTCCTACAGCAATTTAGTAATGATGATGACACTTAAACACTTGGAAAGTATTTCTCTCCTTCCAACCACTGACAAACAGGAGGCCAGACAATCATTTTAGGCAGGTCCGTTGGGGCCCTCAGCGTGACACCATTTCACAGCACTTAGGAAGCCCGGCTCATTCCTGCTGCTCTGCCAGGGGCCACAGAAAGAAAGTCCCCAGACCCAGGGCCTCCTGCTGGCGCTTCTAGCTGGGAGTCAGAACAAGGTCCTTGGTCTTGCATACCCATTTTAATTAACTCGTTTATTCAAGTATTCAACAAATATTTAATGAGTTTCTCCTAGGTAAGGAAATTCAGCCCCAGGAGAGAGACTGAGATGCACGAGGCATGCCCTTTTCCCTCTAATCAAATTCACCCCCACCCCATCCAAGTCCTGAGAATGCTTCCTTTATGTGCATGTTGACTCCATTCATTCAGCACACATTTTCCAGGTACCTTCCAGGTGTCAGGTACTCTCCTGGGTGCCGAAAAGTCCGCGAAGACCTAATCTGTCAGCACATCCCACTGGCTCTTCCTTCAGCGTATACTCAGACCCTGGTGGTTTCTCATCCTCCATGGCTGCCCCTGGGCCAAGCCGCAGCACGACCCTGCGCCCGACGATGGCCAGAGCCTCCTAATTGGTCTCACTGCTCGGCTCTTGCCTCACACCATGTGGTCTCAATAAAGCAGTCTGAGTGGGGTTTTTTAAGACCCAAGTAGGATTGTATCATATCTCTGTTCAGAACAGTCCGGAGGCGTCCTCTCTCACTCAGAGTCAGGGCCACACTGTCTTCACGACTCACAGTGCCCTCCCTGGGCTGGCCTCCCTGTTTCTGCGGCAGCCCAAGTCTTCCTTTTGCTTGATCTGGCCTCTTTGCTTTTCCTCACACTCAGCGGGCTTGCTCCTGCCTCAGGGCCTTTGCACTTGTGTAGTGCCCTTTGCTGGGTGTCCTGCCCAGGACCTTGCTTAGTTGCCACCTTCTTGGGGACTCACCTGTAGGTGTGCACCCTGCCCTTGTACCACCGCTGCACATCCTTTCCTGTTTTGTTTGTCTCCAGAGCACTTATTCCCACCTGACATGTGACGTGTCTTTCTTATTTGCTCATTTATGTCTCCCCCACTGGTACAATGCCTAGCACACACATACTTCATACTTGTTGAGCACACGTGTGCATGTTAATGAAAACATGTAATGAATAGTACTGTCATAGTCTCCAAGGAACAATCAAAGAGAAGCTGTATCTAAAAATAAATAATGCCCTGCTAACAGCATTTGTGGAGCTTGAGGGCAGGCTCACCCAGCCCAGCTCCTCCCAGCCTCACTCTCTGACTTTCCCCCACTGAGGTGCAGAATAAGGACACATTTGGAAGTCCCAGGGCCACAGCCACCATGCGAGGCACTAGAGTCTCTCTCCAGAGGAACGAGAGCCAGTTACAAGACCCAAAAACAACACTGCAGCCTGCCCCTCCCAGAAAGCGCCACCTACTGACAGGGAGGTCACTCTGCAACCCTTTTACTGCATCTACTGACTCATCATATAGGGTGTGGTCAAATCTCACCCACAAACACCACCTAGTGGCTCAGAGACTAAACAGGGTGTGTCATCACACAAACGAAAATCTAAAGGCAAGACGCAGCAGCTGAGCCAGATGGGAAGAAATCAGCGAGAGAACTCTGGAAGTATGAAGAATCAAACAGAAAGCACACCCCCAAAGAGAAACACCAGCTCTCTAGCAATGGACATTGAGCAAACTCAGAACACCAAAATGACGGAAGAATTTGAAACATGGATCATCAGAAAACTGAACAATATGCAAAAAAAAAATGGATAACCAACACAAAGAAACCACACACACACAAAAAAAATCCAAAACTTGGAAGAAAAATTCACTAAAGAAATTGAAATATTAAAGAAAAATCAAACCAAACTGGAAATGAAGAATTTATTCAGGGAACTACAAAACACAGTGGAAAGACTCAAGAGCAGGGTAGATCAAACAGAAGAAAGAATCTTAGAGATCGAAGATAACACCTTCCAATTAAATAAGTCAGTCACAGAGATAGAGCAAAGAAATAAGAGAAAAGACCAGAGTCTGCAAGAAATGTGGGATTATGTGAAGAAGCCTCACGTGAGAGTTATGGGCATTCCTGAGGGTGAAAAAGAAAATATGCAAGGGTTGGATAAGCTATTTGAAGAGATAATTGAGGAAAATTTCCCAGGTCTTGCTAAAAATCTAGATATACAGGTACAAGAAGCCCAAAGGACCCCTGGGAGATTCATTGCAAATAGGAAGACACCACATCATGCAGTCATCAGACTGACTAAAATATCCACTAAAGAGGCCCTTCTTTGAGCTGTAAGGTGAAAGAAACAAGTAACATACAAAGGAAAGCCCATGCGAATAACGCCAGATTTCTCAACTGAAACCTTACAAGCAAGAAGAGACTGGGGCCCCATCCTCACACTTCTGAAACAGAATAATGCCCAGCCTAGAATCTTGTACCCAGCAAAGCTAAGTTTTGTATATGAAGGAGAAATTAAGACATTCTCAGATAAACAAAGACTGAGGGAATTCACCAAGACAAGACCAGCACTCCAAGAAGTACTCAAAACAGAGTAGCACATGGACCAGCATAAGAAACACTCATGAAAGTAAAACTACTCAAAAGCTAAAGATCAAAGGCCAGATACCACAATGGCCCAAGAGAGAAACGTAGCCCTGAAGTTCTACCCAACAGGATGAACACAAATCTGCCCCACCTATCAGTTCTCTCAATAAATGTGAATGGCTTGAACTCCCCACTCAAGAGACATAGGCTGGCCCAATGGATAAAAAAATACAAACCAAGTCTCTGCTGTCTCCAGGAAACTCATCTAATTTGCAAAGATGCATCTAGACCGAAAATAAAGGGATGAAAATTGATATTTCAAGCAAATGGAAGTCAAAAGAAGGCTGGCATGGTGGTTTTAATCTCAGATAACTTAGTTTTTAAATCAACAAAAGTAATGAGAGACAAAGATGGTCACTATATAATGGTGAAGGGTACAGTTCAACAAGAAGACATAACTATACTTAATATGTATGCACCTAACTTAGGTGCACCCAGATTCATAAAGCAAACACTACTTGAATTAAACCAAATGATAAACAGCAACACCATAATAGCTGGAGACTTCAACACCCCACTGACAGCACAGGACAGATCCTCCAAACAGAAAATAAACAAAGAAATAATGGACTTAAACAGAACACTAGAACAAATGGGCTTGACTGACATTTACAGGACATTCTATCTAAACTCCACCGAATATATGTTCTTCTCATGAGCTCATGGGACATTCTCTAAGATTGACCATATCCTAGGACACAAAGCATGTCTTAAAAAAAATTAGAAATCATACCATGCATCTTCTCAGATCACAGTAGAATAAAAGTAGAAATCAACCCTAACAGAAATTCTCATTTCTACTCAAAGTCATGGAAGCTAAACAACCTTCTCCTGAACAATCATTTCATAAACGAGGAAATAAAGATGGAAATCAAAAGATTCTTTGAACTAAATGACAAAGGAGACACAAGTTATCAAAATCTGTGGGACACAGCTAAAGCAGTACTGGGAGGAAAGTTTATTTCCATAAATGCCTATATCAAAAGGACAGAAAATTTACAAATAGACAACCTAATGAATAGAGTCCAAAAGCTGGAGAAAGAAGAACAGACTGACCCCCAAACCCAGCAGAAGGAGTGAAATTAATAAGATCAAATCAGAACTAAGTGAAGTGGACAACAGGAAAACTATACGGGAGATTAATAAAACAAAAAGTTGGTTCTTTGAAAAGATAAACAAAATCAACACTCCTTTGGCTAGATTAACTAAGACCAGAAAAGAAAAATCTCTAATAACCTCCATCAGGAACATGAAAGAAAACATTACAACTGATGCCACAGAGATACAAGATATCATCTATGAATTCTACAAAAACCTTTACAAACACAAATTGGAAAATGTGGAGGAAATGGATAAATTTTTAGAAACACACAACCTCCCTAGGCTCAACCAGGAAGAAATAGAATTCCTGAACAGACCAATATCAAGAACTGAAATCGAAACAGCAATAAAAACCTCCCCAAAAAGAAAAGCCCAGGACCAGATGGCTTCACACCTGAATATTACCACACCTACAAAGAAGAACTGGTGCCTGTCCTACAAAAGTTATTCCACAACATCAAGAAATACGGAATCCTCCCCAACACATTTTATGAAGCCAACATAACTCTAATACCAAAACCAAGAAAGGACGCAACAAAAATAGAAAACTACAGACCAACATCCCTCATGAATATAGATGCAAAAATTCTCAATAAAATCCTAGCAAATCAAATCCAGGTGCTTATCAAGAAAATAATCCATCACGACCGAGTGGGCTTCACCCCAGAGATGCAGGGATGGTTCAACATACGCAAATCTATAAATGTAATACACCACATAAATAGAAGCAAAAACAAAGACCATATGATCCTCTCAATAGATGCAGAAAAAGAATTTGACAACATTCAACACCCTTTTATGATAAGAACGCTTAACAAAATAGGCATAGACAGGGCCTACCTAAAAATGATACAAGCCATATATGACAAACCCACAGCCAACATCATACTGAATGGGGAAAAATTTAAAGCCTTCCCACTTAAAACTGGAACCAGACAAGGTTGCCCACTGTCCCCATTACTCTTTAACATAGTATTGGAAGTCCTTGCGAGAGCTATCAGGCAAGAGAGCAGAATCAAGGGTGTCCAAATGGGGACAGAAGAGATCAAACTCTCACTCTTTGCAGATGATATAATATTATATCTAGAAAACCCCAAGGATACAACCAAGAGACTCCTGGAACTGGTAAATGAATTCAGTAAAGTCTCAGGATACAAAATCAATACACACAAATCAGAGGCATTCATATATGCCAATAGCAGTCAAACTGAGAACCAAATCAATACCTTTCACGATAGCAACAAAGAAAATAAAGTACCTAGTAATACATTTAACTAAGGAGGTAAAAGACCTCTACAGGGAGAACTATGAAACACTAAGGAAAGAAATTGCAGAGCAAGAAAACAGGTGGAAAACCATACTATGCTCATGGATTGGAAGAATCAACATTGTTAAAATGTCTATACTACCCAAAGTGATCTACAGATTCAACGCAATCCCTATTAAATTACCAACATCATTTTTCACAGATATAGAAAAAATAATTTTATGCTTTGTATGGAACCAGAGAAGACCCCATTTAGCAAAAGCAATTTTAAACAATAAGAACAAAATGGGAGGTATTAATTTACCAGACTTCAAACTATACTACAAGGCTGTGGTTATTAAAACAGCTTGGTATTGGCACAAGAACAGGGACACAGATTAGTGGAACAGAACTGAGAATCCAGATATAAAACCGTCCTCATACAGCCATCTAATCTTTGACAAAGCAGACAAAAACATACTCTGGGGAAAAGAATCCTTATTCAATAAATGGCGCTGGGAAAAATGCATAGCCACATGTAGAAGACTGAAACAGGACTCACACCTTTCACCTCTCACAAAAATCAAATCACGGTGGATAACAGACTTAAACCTTAGGAGTGAAACTATTAGAATTCTAGAAGAAAATGTGGGAAAGACCCTTATAGACATTGGCCTAGGCAAAGAATTTATGAAGAAGACCCCAAAGGCAATCACAGCAACAACAAAAATAAGTGAATGGGACCTGATTAAATTAAAAAGCTTCTGCACAGCCAAAGAAATTGTCACGAGAGTAAAAAAATTTTTGCATGCTACACATCTGATAAAGGACTGATAACTAGAACCTATTTAGAACTCAGGAAAATCAGCAAGAAAAAATAAAACAACCCTATCAAAAAATGGGCAAAGGACACGAACAGAAATTTTTCAAAGGAAGACAGAAGAATGGCCAACAAACATATGCAAAAACGCTCAACATCTCTAATCATCAGGAAAATGCAAATCAAAACCACAATGAGATATCACTTAACTCCAGTGAGAATGGCCTTTATCAAAAAGTCCCATAAAAACAAATGTTGGCGTGGATACGGAGAGACTCCACGGACACTCATACACTGCTGGTGGGAATGCAAATTAGTGCAACCTCTGTGGAAAGCATTATGGAGATACCTTAAACAGATACAAGTAGACCTACCATTCGATCCAGCAATCCCATTATTGGGCATCTACCCAAAAGAACAAAAGACATTCTATAACAAAGATATCTGCACCCGAATGTTTATAGCAGCACAATTCACAATTGCAAAGATGTGGAAACAACCCAAGTGCCCATCAATACATGAGTGGATTAATCAAATGTGGTATATGTATACCATGGAGTACTACTCAGCTATAAGAAACAATGGTGATACAGCACCTCTTGTATTTTCCTGTATAGAGCTGGAACCCATTCTACTAAGTGAAGAATCCCAAGAATGGAAAAATAAGCACCACATGTACTCACCATCAGATTGGTTTCACTGATCATCACCTAAGAGCACATTTAGGAATAACATTGATCGGGTGTTGGGCAGATGTGGGGGGGGAGGGGATGGGTGTATACATACATAATGAGTGCGATACGCACTGTCTAGGGGATGGACACGTTTGAAGCTCTGACTCGGGGTGGGGTGAGGGGGCAAGGGCAATATACATAACCTAAACTTTTGTACCCCCACAATATGCTGAAATAAGATAAAAAAATAAAAATAAATAATGAGTTATATTTTAAGAAAGCTAGAAATAAAAACTTATGATTTTCCAAAGGGTAGAAAATTTATTTTGCCTGGTTGAATGAGCCTGCTAAAATCAAGGCCCTACAACTTCAGGTGTGTCACGTTGGAAAAGAACCACAATCCAGGTGGAGGCGAGAAAATGGTTCCTTGCTATGAGATTCCTCAAATAGACCAGGAAGGCTCTTGGGAACAGATGACTCTGCACAATGCCCATGTTTCCTTGAACCGTGGTGGTTACTCCAACCAGGATCCCTCTCCATCCTCCCCAGATCTCACAAACAAATCCCAGTGAAAACTCTAGGTCTCAAACAGGAACTATTTTTGAGAACCAGGGCTGCTCTTTCCAGATGTCAGTGGAGAGCTTGCAGGGTGCAGAGTCAGGGTAATTTCTCAAGGTGACTTTGGCCATGTCAGGTTAGTGTTAGTTATCCCTGAGCCTAACTGGATCTTGAGGATAAATCTCTTATTTTGGTAGCACTTTAAAATAAGTGGCAGCAGTTCATGCATAATTACTTTTGAATTATCTAGGGGATTCATCAGGTTTGATTATAGATGCATAATGAGTTTACCAAATTTGTGGGTATTAGGGAGATATTAATTCCATATGAAACCTCACAATTCATTCATATGCCATTTGTTTTCATTCCTTTTTTATGATAAGCTAATTAGTTTAAATCATTTGTACTTGTACAAGGTCTTGAAACACATAAAGGAATGGTTAACCAGAGAACCCAATGAACGGGAACTTTGGAGACAGCATTATTGTGATGAAGGGTTCTCACAGCACCGGTGTTCAGTTTTCCCACTGGGGTGGAACAGCAGTCTGATCGTGACACCCCACACAGTCGTGGGAAGTCCTTAGTTAACGTTCCTGAATTCAGATATTTCAGTGAAGGTGGGGGACTCATCGTACCAACTGGAGGATGAGGCAAAAAGGGAGTTCAACTTTGTGCTAATCAAAAGGGAAAAGATGCAACTGAGGGCTGGTTGATTCTGGGCCGGGAGGAAGACAGGCACTCGTGGTCTCTGGTCTGTCTCGGGGGTTCCCTCAGGAAGAACCTAAGGTCCTGGGGGTCACTGGCAGGCTGGGGTTTCGGCCCCGCAGCATGAAAGGAAGGGCTGCTCTGGACTGGGCTCCAGACATCCATCAGCACCCGTCAGCCTCTGCACGGCACTCGGGCCACGAGCCCGGCTGGAGTCTTTGTGGGTTGGCGGAGGTAAACTTAGGGCATGAGGAAGAATGTGGCCTGGACTGAGCTCACCTGGGGGGTGGGGATTGTAACAAGAGCTGCCGCACCTTGGGCACGTTCCAAATGTCAGGCAAGTGCTAGGCACTCGATGTGCACGTCATCTCATCCTCGCCACGACAGCCCTGTGGTGTAGACACCACGACCATCTCACTTCACAGGGCGGGGGCTGGGACACGCGGCCAGGGGCTTGGGCCCTGAGGATGTGCAACTCTGAAGCCGGCCTGATCCCCGTGCTGTGTGGCCTGCTGCGTTCCCCACTGTCTCCCAAACATGGGTGCTGTTGCCATAGCCCCATCATTGTCCCCCTCCTTATCACCACCCCAAATGGAGACTCTGAAATCCCAGTCTCAGATCTTTCGCTGGAAAGGCAGTCGGCCGGACAGAGGTCCTCCTCCGCGGCCCAGCAGCAGCAGGCCGGCCGCCCCCCTGGAACTCTACTGCCAGCACGAAAAGCTCTACCGAGGTTAATGCAAAAAGAAGTTCTGCTTTAATTTTAGTTCTCGGTTGAATTTATATTTGATTTAAAAAGTCATTCATTCATGCATTCAGCAGCCAGTGTTTGTTAAATGTCTCCTACAGTCTTCATTGGGTTTTGTTCAGGTGGGGGCGAGGAAGAGAGCAGCTATAATAAAGTGTATGCCAGCCACCTTGTTTATGATTTTATGTGAGGAATGTGTGCAAACACCTGGAAGTGAAGTAAATAAGAGAGCGGCTGAACGGCTGGGCGCGTGGGAGACACACACGATGCTTTCCACGGTAGAAGCGAGGAGGCAGCGCCGGCGCCTGCCAAGGTCCACGAAGGCTGCGCGGGGCAGCGGGATGTGAATTGCTCAGTGCGGGACAGGGAGGGACGGGTGGCAGAAGGGGCACCAGCTGGGTCCGGTCCGTGAACCAAGGCCCTGCCCTTCCTCTGTCCATAACCAGGCGTTTGACCTCGGGGGGAATGACCCTCTGGTGTCTCACCGTCTTCACTGTAAGATGGAGATAATGATCCTTCACGGGGTTGTCATGAAATGCAAATAGCGACACGGGTGTGAAATGGCCCTGAAAGACGTAAAGGCAACACGACCGCCAGCTACGGAACCAGAAAAAGCAGCACCGGGGGCGGCATTTTGTAATGACCAACCTCCAGGTACCACACGTGGAGCAGCTCTTGTCAAGGTCACCTGTTCACTTGGCCCCACTACGCTGGCAGCATTCAAGGTGACATGCCAGGGCAATGAGGACGCCCATCCAAGGAACGGGAGGAGCCAGGTGAGCCATGGCAAGGCGGAGGCAGAGCCTGAATGTTCACTGACGTCCCATGGGGCGTGCACAGGGACATGGGACAGCGGATGAGAAGGGCAGGGAGGTGGCTGAAGTTCCTCGTCTCTTGTGCTGCCAAATGGAAAATGCCACCTTTGTTCTACTATAGCCAGTTCAGCTGCACCAAAAAGGGGAGTTGAAAACACACCTTGTACTGCCTGTGTGGGTTCCGGGAAGACTGTACAGCTTCTGCCTACAGGGCGACCTCCCGGAGGGCAAGGGCCGGGCCTCCATGTCTCGATCAGTCTGTGTCACTCTAGGCCCCCAGGACAGGTACATATCTCACCCTCACAGTGACACGGCCCTTGATTCTAGAATCTGATGTCCTTGAATCTCCCTATCATGAGTCGGTTCAAACAGGAACCTGGCCGTCTTTCGATGTCTACATTCAGTTTCACGCGGCAGGTGAGTGAGGGCCTTGTGGTTAGGACACGGGGCAGGGCATGGAAGCCCCTTCTCTATTGGGACGCTGATTTTATGGCTACAAAGTTGCTGAAGGATGAGTTTTCTCCTTAGCAGCCACTAAGGATTTTTGCCACTTCAGTGACAGAAGAGTCAAACCAAGAAGATGGACCTAGGATCCCTAAACTGGAAGGAATTTTAAGTGAGCACAACTGGTCCTTCCTCCCTACCTCCGGGCATCTGCCTGTAAAATATTGAAGGTGGAAGGACATAGATTGGCCTTTCTGGGAAGACCTCCCAGAAAGAAGTTTCCTTTGAGAAGAAACTAACTACAGGTAGCTTTTAAAGAGGAAGAGCATGTGTGATCTAGGAAGCTCCTTCGCTTCGGAGAGACGCCCTCCCCGCACACCCCAGCCAGGAACACAGTGACCTAAAGCCACGTCCTGCCCCTGTTTGGAGGGCAGTGAGCCTGGCACGTCCTGAGCGCCCCCGCAGCCACACAGCTGGCCTGTGGCAGGCCGGAGCCCTGCACACGAGTGAGCCTCGGCAGGGCTTGCTCACCTCAACCTCGACTCCATTTCCCGTCCACACTGCTTCAGCGCTTTTCAATTTTAAAACCTTGAGTGTTTCAAGAATTTGCTTCTCTAAAGGCTTTGCTGCTTCTCCCTAAATATCACCACTAGCCCGTCAGTCATCAGGCCAGGAGTCTGCCGTTTTGTTCACCCACCCAGAGCCGTCACCTTGCACTCTTTCCAGCCGAAACACGGCAGCACGAATGGCCAGATTCTGGGGAGGAGGAAAGACGACCCCGAGAGACAACCCTAGCTGGTGCGGGCTGCGCCCAACACGGTCTTACCACCGTGGGCAGGCGGTGGGCGCACCTGCCCGCCCGTGGGGGTGGTTTGTGATTTGGCAGCTCTGAAGATTTGAGGGAGAAGTAGGGGGTGGGGTTGGGGCCGGGGGCAGGGGTAAGAATGGAGATTAGTCACCTGAGTCAGGATAATTTTTCCCGATGTCAAAGCCTCACCCAGGAGAGCTTTCACTGTTGCTTGCTTTTATCTGGAAGACAATGAGCAGCATCTCTCAAAATTAGGTCAGGGCTTGCGAAGGCAGGGGCTTGCCAAGGTGCTAACTGCCTGAATTCCCGGTGGGTGTACGCAGCTCTGCTCCACAGATGCCCCCTTGTTTCCCCGAAAGTCTGACTTGCCGCCTCTTTTCTCCTTCATCCCTTCCCTCCCCCAGCACACAGCTGAATCCGGAAGGTTAAAAATCACTCCACCTGTCAACTCAGCAGCCCTCCCTCCCTCTCAAGCTGTCTCACTGCCACCCAGCGAAGCAAGCGGCCGCGTGGCACTCAGCAGCCACGGTGCGGAGAGCGTGGCGTGGCCGTGTCCACGGCCCCCTGCCCTCTCCGGAGCGGGCGGTGCCCCTCGCTCCGGCTCACTGGCCGCAGAGTTAGAGGGCAGTGCCCGGGCTCGGCCTCCCGAGGTTGTCTCCACCCGGGTTTCTGTGCGGCAACAACACAGTAGAAATGCTGTCCCCTCTTCTACAGCGCAGGCAACAACGGCTCTTGTTTGGATTTCCCTGACTTGAAATCCGCGACTTTCTTATTCTTTTTGTTCCTGATAGTTTATACTAAGGTACCCTGAGAATAAGATGTCCCTGACTCTCAAAGCTGGGTGTGGCCAGGGAGGGGGTGAGCGGAGTCCTTGGAAGCTGACCAGAACCCTCCGGAAGGACGTGGGGATGAGAGCCAGGGCCGGGACAGTCGTGAGGACTGACCAGAGCCTGGGATGGGCGTTGTGTGCGCTCTGCAAGGAGTGAGGGCCTGGGGACGCCCCTGGAGCCAGAAACACAGCAGCTGTTCCCGGAGCAGCCCTTGAAGGTGAGTGAGGCCGGGAGCCTAGTCAGGACTCGGACACCAGGGAGAGTCTGCGGGTTCCGCCGCGCTCACCCCTGAGTGCTCAGGCCTGCGTCTTACCACAGCTTCCGTGATTCGCTTCTTCCTTTGCAAAATGGTTTAAATGAGAACATACTGAAAGTCCTTGGCACCCAATAAGCCTTTAAAAATTATAGTTGTTTTGTTATGTTTTGGGGACAAAGTAGAATACATGATACCATCATCAGAATCCCCAGAAAACCTAGAAGGGCTTCCAAACCTTTTACCTTAAGTAGATTTTTTTTTAAAATCAGATTTTATATGGAATCTCAACATATAAAATTGGCATTAAGGAATAAGGCAGGTGACAGGTGGCGGCTGGGTCCTGGGCACTGTCCCTGCACTGATGAGAGGCAGTTTGGACATTCCTGGAACCCCGAGGTTCTGAGGGGCCCAGTCAGAGACTGCTGGCTTAGAACACTGGGGAAGCAATGAGTCGTTTCCAAACAGGACGAGCCTCGCCTGACATCCAGGGAGTTAACACGTTTCAGTGAACCAAGCAAACCAACCCAGAAAGAAATGGATCTGGAGAAAGCTCCAGGTGGGGCAGGGCTGGGTTTCTACGGTGAATGCTGGTGGAACCAGAGTGGGGCATGCTCGCTGGACAAGGAAGGGTGGTGGTTTTCCTTTTTTCACCCAGAATGGGGCCAGGAACTATGGGAACCTAGGGTCTCTGGAGGGGCTGGGGGTGAGGTGGAATAAGGACAGGAGATGACGCTACAGAGGGAGTCTGTCCCCAGCCCAGAGAGGGCTGTGAGCAGGCCTGGGTGGGGGTGAGCCCCAGCCAGGGTTTCTGCAGATGGGGTCGGGCGGTTGTGCCCATGCAGAAAGCTCTGCTGTGTTAGTCACTGTAAGCCTTTTGCAATTCTATGGCTTCTTTCCCTCTTGCTTCCTCTTAGTTTTCAGAGGAATTCCAATCTGGCTTTACCATTATCTACTGGAAATGACCACAAAGTAATCTGACCAGATCAAGGCCACCAAAGCTGGCAGAGCACAATTCATGACCCGTTCAAAGCTCTCCCCACTCAATGTTTCACAGGGCAGCCGGCATTGCGGGACCTGAGGCTCCTCGGCCCCTCTGTGGCTCAGCCGCAGCCCTCCCTCTGCTGCAGGCGTCGGTCGGCGTCAGCGTTCACGCCCAGACGCGGCCAAGTGATTGCTGTCAAGAATGAGGGGGTTTTGGTGGTCCTGGACAATGTGGGTGTCTAGCTCATTTCTGCATGTCAGTGCGCACGCCCAGCTCCCAGGAGATGGCTATTTTTGTACTTCATCACTTGGTACATGTAATTCTCTGGGGCAACTCATAACCCCACGTTCGTAAGCCAGTCCTAAAGAAAAAGCACAGACGCCACTTTGGTCCCACACAGCGACGAAAGTCTTTCTGGCCTCATGTCTCATCTTAGGTCTGGAGGTGACTCAGAGATGTATCCTGCCATTTTCATGATCCATTGCTATCTCCGTAATGAATGCTCACCACCGTGGTGCCCCCATTTAGCCTAATAACCTCAGTAAGGAAATATTTGATTTGTGCTAAGTGTCTGATTAAACAACATAAAGTATTTAACCTATTGATCTTTCATACCTCGCCAGCCCTACCTTGCTGGATATACTTTAATTACTGACTTGGAGAGCTTTCCTGAATGCATTTGCATCTCGTTAAGACCTTTTCTTTGTCTTTAAGGCCCCCTGTCCACAGCCTCCTCTTGTTGCCTCTAGGCCTTTCTTCCACTTCCTGCTCCTCCACCAGACTCTGCAAGACTGACATGGCCAATCTACCGAAAGCGCGGTCCTTTATGTAACCATGAATCCTACTGCTTGTTCTAGAAAGTCAACGATCGCATGAACAATTGCACTCGTTACTTTGTCCACCCTGATCTTTGGAGCATGGGAAGTTGTCCAAAGTGACAACCCCATTTTAGGCAGTCGGCCACAGCCGTTGGATGGACCTGACCCTTACATGGCACAAGGAGAGCAGGCCAGTGGGCACCCGCCCAGAGAAGTCACGGAGACCATTTAGACTGGCCAGTTAGTTAGCCAGTTGCTCTAGTCTGAACTACTTCTTAGAAAACTACAGAAAATCATACTTTTTTCTCTTGCCTGCAAGGGTATAGTTATGAATGTTAACAATAATTAGCTGATTTACATGCTGTCTTTCCTTCAAGAATCTCAAACATGCTGGGTTTGTTTATTTTTTCCCTCTTATTTTAAAACTGGCTCTACAAAGGCTGAGGTAGCTTCTCTGTGGGTCCTCTCAAAATCAGAACAACAACTCACAGGATTAAGAGAATTCCATGATAAAATTCTGCGGAACACTCACCATACTGCTTGCCACTGAGTGGGTGCTCAATGAATAGGAGTTACTATTACACCATCTGTGAAGTCTGACTTGTGGGTTGTCCACGAGTTTCTGGCTAAGATCAGGCTGGGAAGAAAGGACACTCGTCCAGGTACCTAGATACTTGTCTAGCCCACCTGGTGGAGACCGTCCCACCCTGCATCCTAGCATCCCTCAGTCCCTGCTGGCACTGCACGTCAGTCTTGACCAACAATAGTGGTTTGTGGAGGAACGAAAGGTCCTGGAAAGGTAAACACTCATCTGCACTCAAGCTGCTGCCCAGAGTTCGATCAGGAGCACAGTCAGAGTGGTTCTTCACACAGAGCTTCTCTAAGAGTTTCTTCCAGAGGCGGCCGGTGTGCTTGATGACAGCACAAATGCAAGGGTCACGCCCCAGACAACTGAGCTGGAACTCCCCTGAGCAGGGCTCAGGCACTTGTGATTAAACCGAACTCCCTTGGTGATTCTTACGTTCACTAAGGTTTGAGAACCACACGCACTGAGTGGTTCCTTTAAAGATAACTCAAAAATTTGCAATAAACGTCCAAGAAAGGCTGGAGGTTGCCTGAAAATTTGGGGTTGCCACCAAGCAGGGGCCAGCGTGCAGCCTGCAGAGTGGCTGGGAGATCCTCTGACAGCACTGTGAGGATCTGGGGCAGACAGTGGGCACTGCCAGCACCAGGGGACATGAAGGGCAGGGTGGGGTCCCTGGAGCAAGGGGACACTGAGGCCAGTGGTGCCCACAGCACTCCTAGAACAGAGCTCCATGCCTGCCCCTCTGCCTGTGGGAATGCCCCGGGGAAGCGCTTTTACTCCATGCCACTTCCCTGTCACAATGCAGTTGGGGTGATTGCCCCACTTCCAAATGATGGTATCTCCGAGAATGCAAACCAATACGCATAAAACACAGGCGACCCGTGGCAAACGCGACGTTGCTGGGACACACACATGTGCGCAGTTACATGTGTCGGTGCATTGCATCACTGCATTTGTTCTAAAGCCAAGAAAAGTGATTTTCAGATAATCTGCTATTTTGGATTTTCTGCACCACTGCTCGCCTCCATTAGCATGGCGAATTGAGAACTGTGTGTCTTGGACCATTTCCAAGAAGGGAACCCATGGCCTGGATAATACAGGCTCCCTGAGAAAGCCAAATAAATGCCTGGAAATGTCAGGTCGAATGCCCACTGGAGGAGCAAACTTTTAAGGATGACCTGCCCATTCTCAGGCCAGAGAAGCAATCTTGTTCAGCATGTCACATTGATTGGCGAGTCAGCAAACCATAAAACTGTCCCACAGTTAGAACATGTACTGACTCTGAGAAAGATGGGGCTTGGTTAGGAAAGGATGAAGCCATTCCAACACCAATAAAAGATGCAATATGGTTTTCCTTGGGCTGTATATTAACACCAACCTGGGAGCTATAGGGGATAGAGGCTTGGCAAACAACTGTGTTTTGCTTTGACTTTTGTGGAGTGAGGATGAGCTAGAAGCCAATGGGGAGATCATCTGAGGCCAGATGAAAGATTTGGAAGGAGAAAGCCTCTACGGAAACCTAGTCTGCAAAGAAACCGTGGATGTTTATGTGTCTTGGCCACACTCTTCTGTCATATAACATCTTGGCAAAATACCCCAAATAGATCTTGAAACTAAAACATAGTAAGAGAGAAAAAAAAAAAAAGAAAAAAGCAAGCACAAAATTGTAACTGCCTTCTGGGTAACCATATTTTGGATGGTGTCATTTTTCTTATGACTCAAGCTCCCAGATGGCACAGACGCTGTCTCTTAGAATAAATAGCAACTAGCAGAGGGTCATGCCTCGTGTGGGTTTCGGATAAGTATTGTTTGGTTGTATGCTGTTTATCACAAAGAGAAGAGATACTGTTGTCAGCCAGGCTCACCAGCTGCCTGTTGCAAGAAGAATGAGAGAGGTCCTCTACAACTTTTACAGTTCCGTGTTCCGTCCCCAATAATGTGAGGTGAGTCACCTGGGCGTTTCCCTGGAAGACACACACAGAGCTGGGGCAGGCAGGCTCCCAGGGCAGTGTCGCGTGTCGCGCTCGGGCTGCCCAGCAAGGGATAGGCACGGCACCTGGTCCCCTGGACTTATAGCCTCTGAACCTGCCTCTCCCTGCAGCCAGTTCTAGACTCCATCTCAGCAGCAAAAGGAGAGCTTCCGAGCAATTCCTGATCTCCTGGCAAGAAAGACAGGCAACGAGGAATCAGCTTTTGCCAACATGCCACAGAGCCTGCTCTGATTACCGGCAGAGGGGAGGCACCCCATTCTGTGAAATGTAGGGTTGGGCTAGCCGAAGGAAGCGTGAGCCCTGCAGATGGGAGGGAATTTGCCTGAGAGTGTACATGTCTGTGCTTTTGAGTCTGTGCCTCTGGCACGAGGGAAATTAACCAGTCTCTGTGTGCTGCGGGAATTCTGAGTGGCAGCCTAACCAAGGCTTAGTGTTTCATTCAATTCGCAGCGACGCTGGAGCTGCGCAGAGCAAGCTGGGTGGGAGTGGCCGTGGTGCACCTTCCGTCCTGCTGCCGCTCTGACGGTCAGCGGGAGGTTCTGCACTTTTGCTGGGGCTACGAGCATTTTCACCGTAGTTATTGCCATCAGCCCCAGCACCTACTATGCAGAGTAGGCAAAGCACAAAGGAGGGTCCCACAGACCTTCCTTGTCCCATGTGACAGGGCGACAGTGAGAGAGGAGCATGCGGAGGCCGAGTGAAGGATGGCGAGAGCTGCGGACGAAGACTTCACCTTTCGGCGTGGAGCAGCGCTCCCCTCTGCCCTGCCTTCTCTGAATGGGCTGCAGCAAGCTCAGGGCAGCGAAGGTGTCAGGGCTGCTGCTGGGGCTGCAGATGCAGGGTGCGGCCGTCCCTACCAGCTCTGCCGTGCCCTTCTACACGCCCAGGCCGGTTACCTCCCGGACATGCCCAGGGTTGTTCGCTGGGTTGTGGGGCATCCCAGAAGCTGTTGTCCTTGTTTCAGGGCCCCGGAAGGCTGGTTTCCCTGACATCCTTGGGTGCAGCCATGTGATGCTGCTTCCTAGTCCATGAACCTCCTGTGCCCTGAGGCAGGAATGCCTTCCCCGCTATTCCCACGGTAACTCGCGCTCACCCCTCAATGTCCAGCTTGCAAGCCACCATCCCGCCTCCTCCAGGCAGAAGGAACTGTGATCTTGCTCTAGGATTCTGAGCCTTCAACTCATTATTGGGGAGTGTGGCTCCTTTCGCCTTCTCACTGTGAGCGGACAGCATGTTTTATTCAGCTTGTATCCTCTATGCTAAGTGCAGGGCAAATCATATAGTTGTTCCTTGTAAAACATTTAAACATTTTTGTAACTTCCCTCCACCTGTCTAAGGCGAGCGTCGTCACTGTTAGCAACAAAACAACCCACATGCAGAAAACCAGATCCCATTAAAAAGAAAATCCAAACACAGCTAATACAGCCTGCAGATGGTATCTGTGGGACGATGCAGTTGACACATTCTCTTTGCGTCGCACATGTGTCTTGCCACCTGAGACTGCCAGCTCTGAGGGGGAAATTCTACTGTGAGAATATTTAAAATAGGATTGAGTACAGTGGCTGTAAGCCAGGTGTGTGTTTCAAGAGCTGTGTCAACAGGAACATGCTGCTGTGGTCTGATGTCCGTGTCCCCAAATGGATGTGCTGCAAGGCTCACCCCGAGGTGATGGAATTAGGAGGTGAGGCCTTGGGAAGGTGACCAGGTCCTGAGGGCAGAGCCCTCGTGGGTGGGACTAGAGCCCTCAGGAAAGAGGCCCCAGAGAGCTGCCTTCCCATTTTGTCACGTGAGGACACAGGTAGAAGGTGACATTCACGACCCAGAAAGCGGCCCTCACCAGACACCGAGGCTGCCAGCATCTCGCTCTGGGACTTCTCAGCCCCAGATCTGTGAGCAGCACATTTCTGTTGTTCGTAAGTTAGCCGGTCTGAGGCGTTTTGTTGCAGTCCAAGTGGACCGAGATGCACGCCCGGCCCCGCAGGGAAGAGCACAGCCTTCGGACACGTGCCACGTGGGTGAGCCTGCCTCCAGCGCTTAGCTGCGTGACCCTGGGAAGGTGCCTTAGCCTCTACACGCACCCATTTCTTCACTTGTAAAATGGGGATCCGTAGAAGATGGTGTGAGGATCACACGAGGCAATTTACATCGTGGTTTAGGGCAGTTTATACTGACGCTATGCACGTCTAATCCGCTGTTGCTGTTACTGAATCGGAATCCCTGAAGGTGTGATCTGGGCATTTTCATCTCGAAAGAGCTGCTCAGGAGACTCTGATGTGAGCCCTTGGTTTAGAGCCACTGCCTTTTGGATTGTCCAGCTTACGGCAGTTAGAGGATCATTAATCAACAGTAAATAAGTGGAGTAGGATCTTGCTTAACCAGGAGGAGTATGGATTCTTGGAATCCAGTTCTCAGGGGGCAAATTATCTATTTCAAGGCATCTTGCCATCCTCCTTCTCCCAGGGTCTGTAACGGACAGCCCTGGGTTCACCTCCTGTCAGCACAGCTCCTCTTCCTGCAGGAATGGGAGTGAGCAAGGAAGTGCATGAGAGCCAGGGAAAGGAAGGAAGGAAGAGCGGGGTGTGTGTGTGAGAGAGAGAGCGAGACCCAACGCCTGTCTAACCAGGTCCCGAGAAGGAGAGAAAACAGGGCCCACTGCCGTTAGGGCTCTTTGGGGTTTGCTGAGTCTTCTGAGGGTTTGCCAAGAGGGGGCAAACCTAATAAGAAAGTTACAGCAAAGTTCATTGAACAATAACCGATTTCCAGAACAATGAAGAAACATTTTTCTTACTTCCACAGCACAAGGAAAATATTATCAGTGGTTTGCGCTGCGTGGTTCGCAGTCTCTTGCCAACTCCGCTCCTTTTCCTGCTGCACCATGGGAACAGGTGGGGTTGGACACAGCTCTCTCTTTCTCTCAGGTGAGGTTTCTGCTGCTCCTGTTGTTCTCTGTACTGACCATGAGGTCTTTCATCAGGAGAATAAAAGGCCACGTTCTTAGGAGCCAGTCACCGAGCTGTGTCCCTCAGCCTTCACTGCTGTGCGGGTCGGTCACGGGGGTCTGGGCGGGGCGGCCTGCCGAAAGCCTCCCGGGGGATGATGGGCCTTGGCCGCAGGGCCCGGGCAGGGGGTCCAGTCCTGCAGACTCAGATCCCTGACGTGGATCTGAGGACGTGCTCGGGCGACTAGGGAAATTTTTAAACAAGGCACTTTAATTTGCCAATAGCTCTGTGTCTTTTTGTCCAATTTATTTCAGGGAGAGGTATCACTTTGGGTTAAAAACAGAGGAATGAAGCTCCAACTACTCCATGACAGAGGACAGAGCATCTCAAGGAAATCACCTTGGAAGCTGAGAGTTACAAGAAATAAAAAGACAATCAGAGAATGTGCCACTAATGAATTCAATCACAACAGAAGTCCATTTCCATTCCCTTGAATTCTACACAATTTCCAGTTGCAAATATCTTTCAGAAGTACCGTACACACACAGTTGGATATTTAGTTGCTTGACAAACATTTTGGATCAAAACTGCCTGCCTAGAAATGACTGCTGGAACAACAGTAGTGTGGCTTTGAGAGAGCCGGGCTGCTGGCACATAGATATAGCCTGCGAATTTAATGAAGTTTTGCAAAAGGGAATTGCCTGGAAAACAGTGGGTTTTTAAGGATGAACTTTTGACTCCCAATGTGAAGTGGAGGGAACGTGGGGGAAGAACAGAGAGAGAAGAGCCGCCTCTTCTGTTTTCCCTGGAGAGCTGTGGCCATAATGACTTCCACTTTGCTGTGACAAACTCAACAAGCAATTGGGTCTATGCTCTGCTCCCAGACACTGTCTCAACTTGCGCTGGCCCAGATGAATGCTCCTGCCACCTGCATTCTGAGATGCCACTTGGGGCCTCGTTTAGGATAGTCACAACTTCCACTTCTGAGAAGTGTGTGAGTGTGCGCCTGTGCGCGGGCGTGCATCTGAGTAAGTGTGGCACTAATTTAGAGAACAAAAAGCACCAGTGATGCTCAGGGAAATGTCTTCCCTTTGGGCAGGAGTGGGCTGACCTTCTGGACATTCTACAGAAGGCCTAAGGTCTTGGATCTCGCTGGCTGGTATTTCCTGAACTTGGGACAAAGCAGTTAAAATCCTGAAAGCCCTGAATCCTGGAGAAAAATCCTGTTGCTTATTTCTCCAGGGCATGGGGCCGGAGTGTTTGGTCATACTCTGTGATCCGAGGCTTAGGGACGCTTTGTGTCTGAACAACGCCATCATCTCATGAGGGGTTGACAACTGAGCCCCTGTATCTTTGTCAGTTTGGGTTGCTATAACAAAATACCATAAACAACAGAAATTTATTTCTCTTAGTTCTGGAGGCTGGAAGCTCAAGGTGATGATGGCAGGGGCCCACTTCCTCAGGGACGATGACTTCTCTCTGTGTCCTTACGTGGGGGGAGGGACAAGGGGCCTGTCTGGGGCCTCTTTCATAAGGGCACTAATCCCACCCGTGAACTCTGCCCTCACAGCCTAATCATCTCCTAATACCATCACCTTGGAGGTAAGGATTTCAGCATATGAATTTGGGGGAAACACAAACATTCAGACCACACACCCTGGCCATAGCCGGAGGCTGAACCTTCCTCCCCCGAGACTGCTTCCCTTTCCCCACAGTCTGGCTGTCCAAGCTTGGGGGGCTGCCCCTGGGGAAGAAGAGCCCTGTCAACTGGACCCAGAGTGGTGTGACGGCCTTTCCTCCTGCTCCCCCCGATGACAGAAACGTCCTCTCTCAGTGTTCTTTGTGGCTGGGAGCCAGCGGGTAATGTGCCATTTGCTATCTCAAATCTATAAAGAGCTGTTGGCAGGCCATTCATTTTTAAAAATGCAATTCGTGGAGTTGGCTCACCTGGGCAAGCCTTTCATCACTTTCAGCTCCATTTTAAGCCCCTGGCCCAGAGCATGCAGCTAAGAATCCATCCCCACGGATGCTTGGTTATTGCAGAGTTGAGAAAATGTCAACCTTCCCTCTCCTCCCCATGCTGGGTGTTGCATACTGAGAGAAAGAGTGTCCAGGATGAAGGAGGGGGTTCAGTGACACCTGAAGTTTTACTCACCTGTTGGAACTTTCCATCCCAACTTCAATCCCTTTTGCCAACTCCTGGCTAGAAGCTTTGCAAGTGTGGAGCTAAGCAAAGAATTTCTACATCCTAACTTGACTGCTCTTGGCTTTTTTGCTTCTCTGGGAGGTGGATCTCTCTTTGTTTGTTTTGGCAGGAATTTCCTTTTCTGCCTAGTGTGGGGAGTTGTTGGACCCACTGTCTGGATGAGAGTAAAAGGGGCCTCTAGATCCAGGGTCCTGGCACTGAGCCAAGCTTTCCTTCAGGGTGCTGCAGACGCTTGAAAGTCTTTCTCCTCCCCTGGGACATTGCCTCTCTAGTTCTCAGGGCTTAGATCACCCCCTCCAGACAACGTCCCCCTATTTAACCCCATCTGTTTTTAACCCACTAACATATTCCTCCATCTTTCCATATCCTTAGTAAATGCTTGTAATATATGTGTATGTGTAGGGCTTTTTTGTTAGTTGTGGGGCGGTTAGATTTTTAAGTCCTGGTTTGGAACTAACACCTCTTTTGTAGCACACGCTGCAGGTCTCACCAGCACATGCTGAATACTTGCCAACTCTGTGCTTGGCTCATTCAAGCCTTCCAGGAGTCAGAGCACTCAGTCAGCCAGTGAATGTTGGAGGACTCCTGGGCTTAGTCGTGGGCCTTCCTCTCTTCTCCATTTACATTGTTTTCCCATGGTAATTGCATACAATTTCAAAGCTTTAAATACCAGTGAGATACAGATGATTTCTAAAATTATAAATCCAGCCCTGATCTATCCCCTGAGCTACAGATTTGTGATTCAGTGGCCTTCTTGAATCTTTTTTTTTTTTTTTTGGAGGCCTAATAGTTATTGAAAACCATAACATGTCCAAAGCAGACTTGCAGCCTCTACCCCCAGGTCTGTCTCTCTCCCAGGGTTCGGCGTGCCAGCACCCTGCAACACCATCCACCCAGCCGCTCCAGCCTCAAGTCCGAAAGTCTCCCTTGCTGCCTTCTTTTCCTTCTCCCAACACACTCAGCATGCCACCAGGCCCTGTTGGCTCTTGTTTCAGTAAACATCCGGAATCTGTCCGCTTCTCTCCACTATTGTCATCGCAGTCCAAGCCACCATCAGCATTTGTCGGGGCTTCTGTGTTAGTCTTCCCAATTAGCCTCTTTTTCTTTTCTTGCCCCCTAAAATCCAGGCCCCACATGGCAGGCAGAATGATTTTTTAAAAATTAGCATTTGACAAAATTTAATTGTTCATTAATAATAAAAGCTATCAAATAGCTAGGAACAGAAGGGAACTTCATTAACTAAATAAAAGGAGTGTAAGAAAAATCCAGAGTTCACCTTATGCTTAGTGGAGACGGAATGCCTATGTTCTGAGACTGGACCAGGGTGAGGATGCCTGCTCTCACCGCTCCGATTCGTGTTGTAGTGGAAATCCTAGGTAGTGCAGTAAGAAAAGTAAAAGAAATAAAAGGTGTAGAAATTGGGAAGGGAGAGAGAAAACTCTCTTTATTCACAGAAGACATAATTATCTATGTAAAAAACCCAAAGAGTCTACAAACAGAACTCCTGGAACTGAAAAGCCAGCATAACAAATTTGCAGGATACAAAGTGAAAATACCAAAGTTAACTGTTTTCAATGGAAAGTCAGAATCATGGTCAGCTTCCTATTCTGACCCACCCTTGGAGACTCCATTTTAGCTTTTATGGAATGGAATAAATGATATGATGGAGAGAAATAAAAATTTGTGTCTTTAATGAAAAAAGTTAATTGCATTCCTACATACCAACAATGACCACTTAGAATTTGAAACTAAGAAAACAATATCATTTCCAATAGCACCAAAGATAAATTAAAGTTCTTAGGTATAACCCTAACAAAATATGTGCAGGATCTGTATGTGAAAAGCTACAGAACAGTAATGAAAGAAATGAAAAAAGGTCTAAATAAATGGAGAGATATTCTATGTTCATGGATTGGAAGACTCCATATTGTTAAGATGTCAATTCTTCCCAAATGATCTATAGAGTAAAAATCCTAGGAAACTATTTTGTAAATATCAACAAAATGAGTATAAATTTTATGTGGGAAGGCAAAGACCTACAATCATCACCACAATACTAAAAAAGAACAAAGTTGAAAGATTCACACTATCTTATATCGAGACTTACTATAAAGCTACAGTACTCAAGACAGCATGGTGTTGGTGAAAGAGCAGACAACTAGATCAGCCCAACAGAATAGAGAACCCAGAAACAGATCCACACAAATACAGTCAGCTAAGTTTTTGTAAAGGCACAAAGGAATTCAGTGGAGAAAGGACAGTGTTTCAATGAATGGTTCAGGGACAATTGGCCATCTATATGCAGAAAAGAAACTAGGCACAGATCTTACTTTCCACATAAAAATTAACTCAAAATTATAGATATACACATAAAATACAAAACTATGAACCTTTCAGAAGAAAACACTGGAGAAACTCTGTGATCTTTTGTTTGGTGATGAGTTTTTAGACATAATACAAAAAAAATTGATAATTTTGGCTTCATTAAAATTAAAAGCTTCTCTGTAATAAAAACACTCTTAAGAGATTAAAAAGAGAAGTCACTGACTAGGAGAAAACATTTGCAAATCACATATCAGATAAATTATGTGTATACAAAATACAAAGGATTCTTAAAATTCAATAAGAAAGTAAACAGTCCAACTAAAAAGTGGGCAAAATGCCTGACAGACACCTCACCAAAGAATACATACAGATGGCAAAGAAGCACATCAAAAGATGCTCCATATCATGTGATGAGGAAAATGCAAATCAAAACTACAGTGAGATAGCACTACACACGCGTTACCACGGCTAGATCCAAACGGCTGACGAGGCTGGCGGGAAGTGGAGCGCCAGGACTCCCGCCCATCGCGGGGGGAGGGCCACATGCTGCAACCACTGTGGAAGACGGTCTGGGAGTTTCCCACAGAACTAAACAGTTTCACCACACAATCAAGCAATTGCACTTCTAGGGCCTTGTCTAACTGATAAAAAATAAGAACCTCCACGTGAAGGTTTATAGAAGCTTTATTTGTAATCATCAAAAACTGGAAGCAACCAAGATGTTCTTTAGTAGGTGAATGGATGAACAAACTTGAGTTTTTGAAATACAGACCTGAGCCCTAATTAGTAACAGGCCCAGTGTGTGATCACAGGGCAAAGCAAGAAAAACCCAGCCCCTTGGGATGGACGCGCTGAGTGCAGCGGAAGAGCAGAAATCCACTTCCAAAGCCATGGACAGTAGCTGCAAACCTAAAAGGCCAGACCATTGGCTCAGCTGGACTTGATTGTATGAGACCAGGGTGCAGATAAAGGCCCGATTGCGGGATGGTGTCACTTCACTGTGAATAAAGTCGTTGTGAATCCATACAATGGGTTACTATTTGGCAATAAAAATAAATGAGCTATCAGGCCACAACATGGATGAGTCTTAGATACCTATCGACAGGTGGCAGAAGCTAGACTGGAAAGACATGCTGTATGATTCCACTGTTAGGACACTGGAAAGGGGACAGCCACAGACGGGGTGAGAGATTGTAAGTGCCAGGGCCTTGGGCAGAGGGGAGGGCTGAAGAGATGAAACACAGGATTTGTTAAGGCAGCGAAACTACTCTATACAATACCATAATGGTGGTGTGGTGTAATACAAAATACACATATTTAGTCTTTGCCCTGGGCTCCTGGCACAGAGCTAGAGGATGCCAAGAATAGTAAAGACAGCCGTAAGAGCACGTCGGCAATTTGCTAGCTAGTCGGATACCTGTGAGGGTGCTAAGTCCCTCTCTTACTTGTTACCTATCTAAACTAACCAAGTAGCTGACTAACTAACCAACTACTTCTCGCACTCTTATTTGAATCAGTGTCTTAATTGCTTTGTGTTAACTTTTATTGTCTCAAATTTTTTAGTAAATTTTTAATAATCCGCCCTTCATAAAATTAAAGAAAGAAGCATCATAAACAAGCTTGAGTTCCCTCCTCCCCCGCCCTGCTCACTCCCCGGGGTGTTGGAGAGGAGCCTGCCGCCTGGGGAGCCGCTGGGGCCGGGCAGTCGGAACAGAGCCGAGGGCTCGGGCAGCCTGAGCAGCAGCTCCGGGTGACGGGCACTCGGCCACACTCAGCGAGCGTGGACAGCCACACCTGCAAAGACACGCGGGGAAGCAGGCGACCCAGATAAATGAAGTTCAAGGAAACATGGCTGCGTGTGGCTGGGGAGGGTGCCGAGGTCGGTCAGTCAGCGAGAGGGCGGTGCTGCGTGTGCAGAATCCGTGCGGCCCCATCTGCCATCTGGGCGGGACAGGCAGCTTGCAGGCAGAGTCTGGGCTCAGGCGGGTGGCACAAGAGGAAAATTTAGGAACAGACCTTTAACTCTGGTCACTTTGGAGCTCAGCAGCTCTGAAAATTAGATCCACTTGGATAGCATTTTGATAGCTTCTCCTGACCACAGAATTAATGCTAATTCTTGGGACCGAAGGGAAGGAGGAAGCATCTAGAGGGAAAGAACCCATAATTGCTTCCTGATACGTTTCCAAAGTTCATCTGTTTTCACTCCTCACCACACTGGGGCTGGCACAGGGACTCGGGGAGAGAAAGCCAGTGGGAGCCGGGCCTCGCTCGTCACGGGCTCCGGCGGAAGGTCCTGGAGCAGAACCGTGAGGGGCTGGGGACACTCCTCAATCCAGGAACACTCTGGGCTGGGTCTGCAGGGTCTTCCCCCACGCGGGAGTTTATTAGTCCTCGCCTGCTCGCAGCAGCATTCAGAGACGCTCCATCAGCAGGACAGACTCCTCCCTCCCACCCCAGCTTTCCCGTCGGTTAACCGTGGGAAGGGCTGAGGGTCTCTCTCTGCTCAGAGGTCAGTACGGACCCGTGTGGCCCGTCCGTGCGAGGCCTCTCTGAGAATGAAGACACTCTGGTCATGGCTCTGCCACGGTGAACTGTGTGACACTGGGTGAACCCTTCCCCGCTCTGGGCCCTCCAGCTGCCAGTGGAGACACTCACACGAGAGACAGGGGACTGCTAGGACCCTTGCAGCTCCTGTCCTCAGTGCTCCCAGGATCTGCATGGAAAATCAGCCGGCTCTGCCGGAACGTCGCAGAAAGGCAGCAAGGCCGATTCTTCCTTTCTGATAAATGTTTTGGGAATCTGTTGCTTGGAAAGGACTTCAAAGACTCTTATCTTCCACCTCTGTGTGAGATTCAGTCCCAATTTATGGGACAAGGAGATGAAATTTCGAAGGCACACAGGTGATCTCCATCCACATTTTCACAGCTATCACAAGCACTTACTGAGCACCTACTATGTGCCAGAACTTGTGCTAGTAAGTCCTGATTCTCTGCTGAGACATGCAGACAAAGGAGTGGCACAGAGAAAGGGCTTGGACCAGTCCACTTAGTGGGACAGAGCTTCCAGCCACAGCCTGCCCTGCGACTCTCCGGAGCCTGACAGGGTGGCCCGGTGCCCGTCTCCTGCCCTAGTCCCAGGTGAGAAACCGCCCCCAATCCTGATGCTTGCTCACATCCCTTGCACTGCTTACACACCCACAAGACGAGACTCTGTTCATTTCTCTTCCAAAGGTCGCAGCAAGGGCATTTGGAGGAGTTACTGGGGAAGGGTAGCAGGGACTTCGAGCTGTCCTCTTTGTTTGTGGCTAACAATTTTGACGTCTGCTTAGGAGCTGGTCCTAGTCAACGGGTTCTAGGAAGCTGATGTGCCTGCTCTGCACACTCCCTCCAGGCCCCCAGCCTGGGCCAGCCATGGAAACACGTCGCTGGTATCTGCGCCATTTATTAGCAGAGAGCTGGAGGAGATGGCATAGTGAGTTTCATTTCTGCTGAAAGGAGGGGCCAGCTGGAGCGGTGCCACTCCTGTAACCAGGAAGCACGTGAAGGGTCTGCCTGTGCCAGGGGAGGAAGGTGCATCTCGGTCTCCTGGGCCACCTCCCAGCTCAGCGTAGTTGAGGCCCTGGCCTCAGAGCTGTCCTCCCAGGCCCCACTCCACAGACCTCCTAGATCCTGGGGGCGTCAGCACCACCCATTCTGGCCACTCTCATTTCTCTCTTGCACACCATCCCCGCACTGGGGCCTCTGCCCGCACCCCAGTCTCATACAATCAAGTCCAGCAGAGCCAATGGTCTGGCCTTTTAGGTTTGCAGCTACTGTCCATGGCTTTGGAAGTGGATTTCTGCTCTTCCACAGCACTCAGCGTGTTTGACCCAACGGGCTGGGCCTTTCTTGCTTTGCCCTGTGATTACGCACTGGGCCTGTTATTAATTATGGCTCAGTTCTGTATTTTAAAAGCCCACAATTTTGGACTGAGGCTGCGATGAAAAACATTTAGTGTTGGCTTACATCTGCTTTCACGAGGGGTGAGGGCTGCAGCTGGAGAGCAGGGAGTGGAGTTTGCTGCGGGACTGAGCGCTCCAGTAGGCAGCGTTAGACAATTTTCCTCTAGCTGGGGACCTGGGCACGGTGGGGACAAGGGGTCAATCACCAGCATGTAATGGGGACATCCCAGTGCCTCCTGTCTGCCTTTGCACTCCCGGGAACAAAGAGCCTGCTCCCTGGATGCCTGGGAGCCGGCATGGTGGAGGGAGGAGTAAAAAGGGATGAGCTAACGGCCAACAGGGTCAGCTCATGAAAGGTTCTGTAAGCCAAGCATGGGAGTTTGGACTTTATTCTGCAGGCAATGGGAAGCCATTTGAAGCAGGGAAACGATCACTTCAGCAGCTGTATGGGTATTGGATTAATGAGGAGAGACTGGAAGCTTGGAGGCCGCTTAGGAGGCCACATTAGTAATCCAAGCAGAGAAGAGGAAGCTATCTCGTAGGCAGAACTGAACAAACTTGTTGACGGAGAGACTGAAGGAGAGGGAGGCGTTGACAGCTCCATGCTTTTTGGTTTGAGAAATTGGATGGATGATTCAACACCCAGAATAAGAAATGCAGGAGGAGGAAGATGTTTGGGAAAGAGAGAGGAAGGTAGGTTTGGTTTGGGACATACGGGGTTTGTGATAGTTTGGGGATATCCAGGGATATCTAGGGCACTGTTGGCCGAGCAGGTCCAGAGCTCTGGAGAGAGACCCCACTGGAGAGGACAGGCAGGTGGCGTCAGCACCAAGGTGCTGGGGGTCCGCAGCAAAGGTGGAACCAGCTAGGAGAGAGCGCGCAGAGCCGTCGGGAGCGCACCGTCGCGGGGCAGGCGGAGGCGGAAAGGCTCCCGAAGGGCAGAGACTGTGGAGATGCTTCGGCATCCTGGCCGAATTCTGCCCCGTCCACCCCGCCTCAGTCTCGGAAAGCGTTGTCTCCCACCCAGGGCTGGCCCTGCGGATGGCCACACCGACACTGCTCTTAGACTAATGTTTCTCAGACCTGCATCTGCAGATGCTGTTTTGTTGGGGTGGGGAGAGGTGCTGAGAGTCCTCTAAAGAACCACCCCTGACCGTCTGGGAACACGTATTCCGAGGCGACTCTGAGCTCTCCAGTTCAGGAAACTCCAACGTGGCCCTGGACTCTGCTCGCCTGGACTTGAGGCACCTGCCTTGGTCTGCCTAGACCAGAGATGCGCCTGGGACCTCCCTGTGCGAGCCAGGGCTTCCCATGCCACCATGTGGTGCCATTTTTGCTACTGTGACTTGTCATTTTTATTTAGAGCCGATAGCTTTGTTTTTCGAACAGCTGTATTGAGATACAGTTCACCCTTCGAAAGTGTGCAATTCAGTGGTTTTTAGTACATTCACAGATGTGCACACCACCACCAAAGTCCATTTTAGAACATTTTTATTGCCCCAAAGAAACCCTGTACCCTTTACCTATCCCCTCAGCCCCAGCATCCCCCACCTTGCCCAGCCCTCGGCATCCAGGACTCTACTTCCTGTCTCTATGGATTTCCCTATTCTGGGCATTTCATACACATGGAACCATAGCCTACGTGGTCTACTGTAACTTCCTGGGATTTCACCATCTCATCTGATACCTTGTCCTTCACTCTGGAGAAGGGATGTTGGCAGTATGCAGAGTGCCGTCCGATTCTCTCCAGCTGCCCCGACAGCTGGCCTTACTAACCCATTTACAGATGACAGTGCCGAGCTTAGAGAGGCTGAATGACTTGTCAGTGGCCCCAGCGACAGTGAGTGGGAACTCGGGGATGGGCCCCCAGGCCTGGCTGCAAACACTCACCAAGCTGCTACTGTGCTAAGTGCGGAGGGAGGGCTGGGGGGGGGGAGGGCGACAGAAGCCCACCAGCAGCCTGCCTGAGTGGCTCTCCCGGAAGGTGCCCTGCGGAACCTGCTGGGCCAGAGCGGAACAGGGCTGAATCCAGGAACCACCTCACATTTGCCCCGGGGTTGGAGTAAACCTCCCACTGTTACTGCTTCTCTGTGAAGGGGAGGGAGAGGCAGGAGTCTGAGCCCCCAGACACCTTGAGCTCTGGGAATGTCCTGGACCAGAAGGTTATGGTCATTATCACCACCCACCCCACCTGTCATTGGCCTCAGCATCAGGCCCTGGGACCCAGAGAGACACTCCATCCCTAAGCTCGGGCTTCGCACGGCCTCAGAATCAGTCTATGCGACATCCACTGCAGGGAGCTTCTCATCTCGTTGTAAAGGACAAGGCACATTTTCAGTATGGTTATATGCGGCAACGAAGCACGCAGAAAACCACACAAGATAGATGCTGCTGCATCTGAAAACCTGGTTAACGCAACAGTCTATTTATCACATTCACTCCCTGCGCCCACGGCGCCTGATGAATGCCTCCCATCGTCCCCTAGCCATACAGTTAACACCAGTAACACGCGATTGCACAAGCTGGCGCCAGCACGGACGGGTGTGGAGGTGGAGGCCAGGGCAGCAGGTGGAGGAGGACTTTTCTCCCTGGCCGGGTCCCTTGCAGCTTCGGCGAGAAGCGCTTCCCAGGGAGTGATCCCACAGAGCTCAACACAGGTGAGGAGAAAAGGGCCCTTCTGCGGGCCCTCGCCAGGCCTCGCCCACCCCACGCCTTCAGGCAGGGCCCTGGCGAACGCTGCGCAGAGAGGGCATCAGTGGAGGTGGCCGTACACCCCTGAATCAGCAGAAAGACGGACGGCTGGTGAGGAGGTGGGAGGCTGAATTATTAATAGATGATGATGATGATGATGATGTAGCTACTCCAAAGCCACTCCCACCTTTCTGCTTCCTATCTGCCCGCTCCTGAGGAGCTGGCACTTGGCAAGTTCCCACCAGTGAGAGGTGAGGAGAGCTCTGCTGAGGGCTTTCTGGGGAATATGTTTTGCTTTTTGAAAAAACGGGCCGGGCACGGTGGCTCACGCCTGTAATCCTAGCCCTCTGGGAGGCCAAGGAGGGTGGATTGCTCGAGGTCAGGAGTTCGAGACCAGCCTGAGCAAGAGCGAGACACCGTCTCTACTAAAAAAAATAGAAAGAAATTATCTGGCCTACTAAAATATATATATAGAAAAAAATTAGCCGGGGATGGTGGCGCATGCCTGTAGTCCCAGCTACTCGGGAGGCTGAGGCAGTAGAATCGCTTGAGCCCAGGAGTCTGAGGTTGCTGTGAGCTAGGCTGACGCCACGGCACTCACTCTAGCCCAGGCAACAGAGCGAGATTCTGTCTCAAAAAAAAAAAGAAAAGAAAAGAAAAAGAAAAAACAGCAAAGCACACTCTGAGGACTCGCTTCTTCTGCCTGAGTGTGGATGTGATGCCTGACATCCTGGCAACTCCCTTGTGAGCGTGAGGATGCAGAGGCAAGGAGAGAGAGCCTGGCTTTCTACTCACATTACTGGGCTGCAGCCCAACCCTGAGTCCACCTCCCTCTGGACCTTTCCTTAAGCAAACAGTATGCGGCCCGTGGTTTACACCATGGTTAGAAGGGCGCTGTGTTACTTGCAGCTGAAAAACACTCCCAAACAATATAAACAGCTGCCATTTATTGAGCCCTGTGTGCATGCTTGTTGTTAAGTGCTCTATGTTCATTTTAAAGTGACGCAACATGTTCCCTTTAAAGATGCTGCTATTACCTCCATTCTGTAAATGAGGACATGAGTTTACGTGTCTAAGGTCACACACCCAGGGAAGAGGAGAGCTAAGACTGAACCCAGGTCTCTCTGACCCGAGAGTTATCAGCATTAATCATGACACCGTGACTGTGCAGAGTGTTCACCTGGGAACGGAGGCCTGGGAACGAGTGCTGCACGCAGTGTGGTGGACGCAGCAGTGCTCAGCACAGATCGAGAGGGTTGTCCGGGTGACCCACTGACACGAGATGAGATTTGGTCTAAGTAGTGACTGGACATGGCATGCTATCCCAGCCTCAGCCTCCCACAGACAGCTCAGACAAGACACGTTTATTGACAGGTCGAAATTAGTTGGGCTGACCTCACCTACCCCAGCCAACGGAACGGCTGAAGAGTGAAATGTACACAGGAGAAAAGGGCCGAGGGAGAGAATTTGAGTTAAAGGATCCCTGAGCCCACCTGGGCCCATCTCATAGCTTTTGAGGACAGAGCAGGAAGCATCTTCTTTCACGGCATTTGGAAACTCTGGGAAAGATTAAGATGGCTTTGAAAACTGAGTCTGCTCTCTCTCCTAGCTGGCAAAAACAATCCACGTTTGCGACTGTTCTTTGACATGAGTTTCCCTAAAAAAGTGTGAACTACTTGAGTCTGTTCCCAGTGCCTGGCGATGCCTAGTCAGTACGAGCTGCGTAACAGATGCTCAGTAAATATCTGTTGCCTTTATGACCAGACAGGGTAATAGGAGAAAAAAAGATGTCTGTCTTAATGGGTATGATTCATCCTTTTATTCCCCCATGGAAAGGTGAAGAGTCTGCTGTCCTGGTAACGTGCCAGCCAGGGGGACTTGGCACGCGAGGGCCCCTGCCTGCTCCCGCCCCTCGCCTGGGGCTCATAGCTCTACTGCACGGAGACCTCGCAGAGCCGGCAGCCCGGGGGCCCTGGCCACACAGCTCATCCCCTCTCCCCTCCCAGCCCTTCGGACCATCGTCCAGCACAGGGTAGCAGAGTCTTCCCCTCCCTCTAGGGCAGGAAGTGTCTAGAGAGAGGGAAAAAATCAGAATAAACATATGCAAGAACTGGGGTTTAAGCATCCCATGAAGATTAACTTATCTGCAGTAATTGCCTTAACTAGGGGATTTTTAATGCTTTTCAAAGTTTCTTAGAGGAAGAAAAATATGCAGAATGAGTCTTATAGCAGCCAACAGAGGAGATACTCAGAGCAAAAAAAAAAAAAAAAAGGTATCAACCATAAGAAGCCCATAGCTAGGAAATTTTAAGGCACTGATTCTAGGGGATTTAATAAGAATGTAATTTGTATAATTAACCATTCATCAATGTCAATTTCATTAAATGAATGCCAGAAATATTACCTTCAGCAGCACGACCTAACAGGATTGGAATATATTACATGAAAAATGAACGCTTAGTGGTTCCCCCCTGCTCTGTCTGTCACAGCAAGATTTGCAAGGCTGAGAAATAATTTAAAGGGTAGTAAATGAAACTGGCTAAGGCAAATGTGTGCATTTTGGTAACTAACCTCTGTCATGATATATGAAAGTTCATGTCAAAACGTTTTCCTGCAGCAATGACTAAAGGGGTTTGTAGCTCCCTCCCAGGTGGAAAAAATGTAAGAAATAATGTCAGGGGCTTCCCAAAGGACCCCTTGTTCCCTGCCTGGAAACAGCTTACTGTTTTCCTACATAGGCTACCTAGGGTCAAAGAACAACAGTGGGTTTTCGTGTCCAGAACTTGCAGACATTCCCTAACCCCTCCAGGGAAGCCTTGCACCCAGTCGGTGGCTGATCTGTCCAGGAGTAGTGAGGACTGATGCCCAGCAGAAGGAAATCACTCTGACTTCTATTCTTGTTATTGCCTGCAGTCATCAGGGGAGCACGGTGCTTGAGGTAGGTGGACGATGAAATATTTGTAAATAGGACTTATTTCCAAGGTTGCTCAAGAGGGAGGTAGTTTATACCGATTTATTCATTTCAGTTCACCATGGGAAAGGTGGAGGATGGAGTGGGGGCAATAACTTGCCCACGTGTGTGCCTATGGGAATGTATGTGCAGACACACACACACACACACACACACACACACACACACACACACACACTGTGCAACCTAAAGGCCAGTGCTTGAGATTTGCAAATTGTCACTGGAACTGGCCTCACACATAGTAGGTGCTAAATCAATATTTGCTTAATTATATTTCTCTTGATGTTAACCCCACTTCCATTCTCTTCTGTTTTGGGGTGCTGTGAGGCTAATAATGTTGAATCAGTGTTCCTGGGGAATCTACCTTTCAGAATCCCAGGTCCCGAGAGGTAAGAAATATTTTGTAAGCAAATCAAATGCACCTTTGAAAAAATAAAATCATGCAATAGGAAGATGTTTCAGAATTTTTTTTATGCAGTAGATTTTGAAAATTTACATAATCTAGAAGGAAGAAAGAACATATTAGTTTGGGAATCAGGAAACCAGATGTCAAGATTAGACTACATCTTTATGGTCATTTCCAGATTTAAAGTTCTATGTTATCTTTTTTTTTTTTTTTTGATTCAACGCAATAGCATAGTCCTCCCTCCCCTGACCACCGAACAGGCCTTCCTCAGGGGCCGGGTGCAGGAAGAGCGGGCGCCGTGCGCTGCTGTGCAGTGCGTCCTCAGACTCTGTGCACCAGCCCCACGGGCTCTGCAGGACCAAAGACCATTTGCTTCTCTTCCGAAAGCAGTTCTTGAATAAGTTCCCTCCTATCCATCCCCACAGTTTCTCTTCTTTCTAGCCTGGACTGGGTGACGCGGGTCAGGCAACCTATCTAGCCTCTCCAAACCACAGCTTCCTCACTGTAAAATGAGGCTGATAATATCTGCCTCCAGGGTTGCTGTGAGGATGGAGTGAGATGGGCGTGTAGCAAGCACCTGGTGGTGCGGAGCAGGTGTGGGGTCAGTATTGGGTTCTGCCTCCCACTCCTCTTCTGGATCTTTTCCCGCAAATGAGAAATGGTCTCTGCATTAAGAGTTCCTTGGTCAACCTTCTAAGAGAGGACAGGAGATCTGGTCAACTGGTTCATCAAGTTACTATGTTACCCTTTAGGGGTATTGAGATGTTAAGAAAATACAGCAGGGAGAGATTAATGTTTAAGATGTTAAAAAATGAAGAATAGAGCTCTTGGTGGAAATTCAGGTATCTTTCATGGGCTACTTTTAGAGATGATCGTCAATGTCAAGCCCTTTGATTCATATCATATTGGTCCAGTGACCCACACTTTCTGACTGTAAGACTGGGACATTTGGGGTGATAAGAATTCTCTAAGCTACTTTCAAGGGCACAGACCAAATCTGGGAGGTAGAGTTGGGGTTCTGAAGGACTGGAATGTTTGCACAGCCTGGTGGTTTGTGGGAGAGCCCGTGTGATGCCCAAAGAGCTCCCCCAGAAGGCTGCGTTCTCAAGGAAAACCCTGCTCCACCCGACCCAGAGGCACCCCCTGCTCTCACACACAGCGTCCCCGCGAGACTTTAGGCAAGGCTCCAGACCTCTCTAAAACTCTCTCTCTCATCCGCAAATGGCAGGCTAATGGCACCTACCTTGGAGAGGTTTGGCGCTGAGTACACTGCCTGACACACAGTAGGTGCACAGCCAATGCTAATGCCAGCCAGAGCCTCAGGAATGTGGGTCTAAAGCACAGGGCTGGAAATCAGCCCCTTTCCCATCTTGTCTACGAGGAGCGAACATCTCCAGTTAGGCTCCATTCGGCAGGCCTGGCAGCCTCCTCTCTCTCGGGAGGCAAACCTGCTTACAGAGTAGAAACCGGGTAGTCTGGAAACCCTGGCCAGACCCCTTCCGCCTACACTGGGTCTGTCAAGGTCACTGAGGTCATTCTGGCTTGGCCTCCTTGCCGGGACTGGAGTGGGCTGTGGCCTCCGAGGTCCTTCTCAGGGTCGTGGGGACGGGAGCCCAGCGCTTGGCTCCGGGCCCTGGGGCCTCTGCCTTCAGGATGAGCACAGCGCAGCGTGGTGTGGCCCCGCCCGCGGTCAGCCCAGCCGCCCCGACGCCCCGCCGTGGGCGGGCACCTCAGCCCTGGAACAGACGCTCCCCACGCAGGGTGGCGTGGAAGGAGCGTGTGATGTGCCTGTCCCCAGCTCTGCCGGCGCTGGAAAGGCCCAGCCTTGCTGACCCTACATACTCCGCTCTGAAAGAGGGAGACGGACTAGACCAGGCTCCTTCCCCATTGCTGCTGTCTCAAACAGCAGAAGCCTTGGCACACATCACATCAAAACGAAGAAGTGATACAAAAACACCGAAGCAAGACTTCCTGATTAAACTGGCTTCCCGTCACCCCAGAGTGGTCCGAAGGCACCTCCACAAAACCTCCGGGACCTGAGCGATGTTAGAGGAACGGACGGTGTCTGTGGTGCTGTCACTCTGTGATTTCTGTGACTCACTGTGTCACTTCATGATTCTGATGAGGACCCCTACCAGGCCAGCCTGACCAGACTCACTGATGATCAGAAAAGAGGGAACATTTTAGAATTAATTCACTTTTGGGGTAGTCTCCTCCTTTGTTTGCATTTTCCCGGAAGGCATTTATGATGTCAGTGGGACTTACTGCTGTCCTGGCAGGCACTGAAGCTTGTAAAGGCCACCTAGTCACGTTGGTGCGATACTCCTCATTCACCTGTGCCGGGGAGGACAGGAGGGGAGTGGCAGGTGTGTGGGGGAGGGGAGTGTTGGCGTGGGCCATGGGGGGCACGTGGGAAGCGGGAGGCGCTAGAGACCCTCACTAGTGACTCTCAGCAGGGCGGGCTTCTCTGTCCTTGCCGCCCCTTCTGCCTCGTCCTCTTCTCCTTTCCTCTTTCCCCCCGCCCCCGCCCCGCTCCCTCCTTCCCTCCTTCTCCTGCTCTGACCTGGAAGTGACCTCACGTGCACCACTGTGGACCCGGGCGGGAGGCCGGCTGGGGGAGACGCAGAGAAGAAGAGCACAGTGAATCCCTTCAAGGAGCGCGAGGCTGCGTGTGGGAGGGCCCGTGGAGACCCCCGGCCCGGTGAGGACGGGTGCCCTGGGGCCCTGCGAGCAGAGCCAGGCGTGGCGGCCCCGCACCAGGGCTTGTGTGAGCAGCAGCCCCAGGTGTGGGGCAGGAGACTTGCCTGAGGGAGGCCTGGGAGTGGAAATTCCGCAGACGGACACAGGGTAGCGGCCCCAGAAGAGCGATCGGGATTTCCCGGCCGCTGCGCTTCCCCCTACACTAGCCGACGCGAATGCTCCAGGAAGGGGGCTGCCCCGGTGCGTGATAGCAGCAATGATAATTAATAATCTACACTTAATGAGATTGAATTAATAAGTATTTTAATTATGACATGTTTTCCTCCTCTCTTCCCCTCCCAGGGCAGGTTTACAGTCATGGTGGTAACACAAAACCCTTAATTAAAGCATTCCAAACTACTATGGCTGAATTAAAATGCTGTGACAAGTTGTTTCCATCTTGTTTTGAGCCCTTGCTATGACGGTGAATGTCCCCCCACTGCTGGTAGCATCTGGGCTGTTGAGACTGGTCGCCCGCACATCACTCAGGGGTGTTTGCCAGTGCCACTTCGCACCCCTTGGGGCAGGTGGCAAACCCACTGTGTCAGGGACCGCCGGGGCCTGTCCCCTCATGCCAGCGTCCTCACATGGCATGGTGTCAGGCGGTGCCAAGTCTCCACCCACTCGCAGCCTCACTGCTCTGGTCCCTCCAGCCTCTGCCTGCGTCCTGTGCACCAGCGTGTCCTCAGGCTGCCATGGACGAGGAAGGGACACCCTGGCCTGGCTTCTCCCTGCCCTGAGCTGGGAGTGTGCCCACCACGCCCACCTCGGACAGCCCCTGTGCCCACCAGCGGCTCCTTGCCTTCGGGTCTGAATTACTGGCAGGGGTCTCACTTTCTGCCTTCACTTCGAGCTTCTCCTCGGCAGCCCACCCGTCTGCGGGGCCTTTGTGACTCGGGTCTGGGGGTGCCGGATGCTTCCCCAGGGCCTCTCCACACACGCGACCTGTCACAGTGCTGGCGTGCTTGCCTCACACGGCCAGGCGTTTCCGCCCGTTAGTCAGCATTCAGGGACCCTTCTGGGGGTTGTGCCTGGTGGTGGCCGACAGAGACAAAAAAATACCTTCCCGTTCTCAGGGACCTCATGGGCCCGTGGAACAGAATGGAAAATACACGCAGAGAGTCCTGGGCTGAGCGTTCGGACATCATGGATGTGGGCCAGTGTGAACGGCAAAGGCGTGGCACGGACCCAAATTGGGGAAGGGCAGGTGAGGGACAGTTTCTTGGGGATGGGACCCTATGCTGAGTTTTGAAAGTAAGAAGGAGTTATTCAGATGACAACAGGGTCACATGAGGGGGAGGTCACATGAAGGTAGGTCACCTGAGGGTAGGTCACATGAGAGGGAGGTGAGTCACGCTGGAAAGCAGGAAGGTCCAGTGGAGCATGGCATCCCTGGAGCAGCAAGTGCCGAGTGTGGCTGGGGCAGGAGCCATGGGCACGGAGGCGAAAGGCCAGGCTGAAGGTGTGGTTGGGGCCAGCATCACAAAGCACATTTAGGGCACGTCTTAGAAATTTCCGGTGCATGGGAGCCATGCCCCAGAAAGAATGGAGTAACCATACGGTGCTGTCCCACAGCGAGCTGAGCCCTGTGCCGGCACTGTCCTTGCACTCAGTCCTGGCTTTCTCACCAGAGCAAATTCAGAGTTGCCTAACTTGGGTCACTTGCATCAGAGTTCCCTCCCCACTGGCACTGAGGGGGCGGAATTCACACACACACACACACACACACACGCCCCTGACATCACATGCCCAAATTTACCTAGCCCAGAGTTATTTTAAAATATTTTTATTCTTGAACCATAAAACCCTGCAAACAAGGCGATCTCACCCCACGGGAAGCTCCCCTGTGGCGTAGCCACAAAAACGCACACCGAAGCCTCCAGGAACCCCCTGGCTCTTTCGAGCTGCTAGTTCTGGAGACACTATGGGGGAAATTGCAGGCTTTTCTGTTAGCTTCAAGCAGATTTTACTGTTTCCCGAGACATTCTCCTGCTATCATTTCTTATATGCTCAGTTAATTGACTGATAGATTCATTCATTAATGCATTTCCCCCCATTTCTTTATTCAGCAAATTGACACCATGCTCTACCACGCTAGGCATTGTTTTGGATGTTGGGCAAACAAAGACGGATGTTCCAAGGCCCCGTTCTCAGGGCACTCGCAGTCCACTGAGAAAGCCAGCAAAGTCCACAGATGACGACAGGCAAAGAGAGGAGTGGTGAAACGGCCGAGGGAGCCACTACAGAGGCCGGAGTGGGAGGCAGCCTCCACGGCCAGCAGGGGAAAAAACCCCTCCCACCCACCACGCAGAAAAGGAAGCATCTAGAAAAAGAAAATAAAGGGTTTCATGCCTATAAAATGCACACAGGGCACTAGTTAAATGTGAGCGATAAATAATTTTATTTGTGGAGATGCATAACTTCTTTAAAATAACTCCTGCCTCCGCTAGTATGTCAGGACCAAGAAGCCTAAAATAATTTGGGCTTAAAGGCGGGTGTAGCTGGAGAGCTCAGCCTGTGGCCAGCACTGTAAGCTGCAGCGCTGAGGGCATCTTTCTCCTGCCTGCTCTGTTTCTGGTCTCCGCTTATCCGCCCCACCCAGCGCCGGGCACAGTCAGATTATCTCTGATAAGTGCGTTCGATCACCTTCCCCTTCCGTTTGGAACACGGCTGCGTGCGTGCCACACATGAGACATGTTGACTGGAAGACATGCCTCTGAGGACATGCTGGGGGGGGCGACGAGGGAAAATAAAATTAAAAAGAAAGAGAGAGAGAACACCCACGGCCCCCATTTGGAAACTTCTCAAGTATTTGAAGCTAAAGATGTTTTGGTTGCCTATTTCTTTTTCTCTTTTTCTAGGAATTCTAAATGTCAATATTGCATTTACTGCTGAACAAACTGAAATCATAACAAATATAGTAAAAGGAGAGAGTAAGCCTCAGCTTTTTGCAGAGAATGATTGGCACTTTTGAGCCCTGGATTGGTTGAGCCTTTATCTTGGTTGTGTCAGCTCATAATTAAACAATAAAGGAAGGAATTGTTACTTGCTTTGAATATATACAGTCAGTTTTCCGTAAGGAAGGGCAGTGTGTACTTTATAAGCTCTGTTGCTGTCCCAGTTTTCTGTAAGGAAGGAAATGTGTGTATTTTATAAACTCTGTCCTTGTCTCTGCCAATGCTGAAAGACTCAGAGATGACATGATAGCTGTCACAGAAATTTTTGCTTAATAACATCGAACAGTAACCACCCAGAGCTCTCCAGGCCCCAAGGAGGGGTGGGAAGACGATAAGGCAGGAGGAGATAAAAGCAAGAAAATGGTTGGACAGGGAGATTTATTTTTTCTGCTAAAAATCTTGTTTTTGTTTGGCTTGTTATAAAGAAGCTATGTAGAAATGGGTGTGTGAGTGAGAAAGAGTGAGAGAGAGAAACAGATAGAGAAACACACAAAGAAGGCGGGCAGACAGAGATAGAGACAGAGGAAGTGTTAAAATGATGTATAGAGCACAAGCTCATCGATGTCATAAGCTCCTCTTCACCAGGTGGCAAACTGACCTCTGTGATCTTGCAGAAAATGTCAACAACCTGAGAGTTGTTATGGCGACTGGAAAGAATCCTGAAAATAGTTAAGAAAGATGACTTTCTGATGAGCCCCTTTATTCTCTCAGTGGCCTCTGAGACTAAGATGTGGCGTAAGGAATTTGTCCCCTCTAGACTTGGAGAAGAAAGAGTCACCCCAGAGGCTGAGGCTGACCAGGCCATGGAGTCCCACGTTCCGCCTGGACCTCAGGGATCCCAGCCTTGCATCTCGTGACCTGTCACTTGACACTGTCGCCCAGCGTGTGCGCTGGAGATCGCAGGGCTGGGCCACTCAGCGCCTTGTAAGCTCCAGAGAGGAAGTTTCCCACGCTTTGAAGGAGGATGAGGCTTCAGACTTTCCAGCTGCCTTCTTGTCCCCTACCTGTAGCCTACCTTGACACTCCCCAGTCAGACATGCCTAATTATGCTGCCCAGACCAGCTGGGAGCTGGGAAGAGGTGTCCCGTTAGCCAGCTGCTCCGGCAGCCGGCATTGCAAGGGGCCAGCTTTTACTCAGTTTCCCTTCAAGTCAGTGCAACCAGCTACCTGCCTTCCTGTCACTTTTCTGTGGCTGCCGAGTCTCCGCAGAGGCTCTCCTCAGACTGACAGGTTAGCACGGAAGGCATGATCTGCTAGTCGGATTTCACGTGGCTGCGCAGGGAATAGGCAGCCGGGGTGAGCGGACCGCGGTGGAAACACCTGACTGCGCACGGCCGCCCGTCGGGACGCCAGCCCGCGGCGGGGCCGGCGCATGCGCGCTCGCTCTGGCCTCGGCGCCTGCCCCCCGCGCATCGGCTCCTCCGGCTCCACCCGCGCACCGGCTCCTCAGCCTCGCGCCCGGTGCCCGGCGCCGTCCCGGCGTCTGTCCCTCGGCCTCGCGCGGGCGCCGTCCCGGCGTCTGTCCCTCGGCCCTGCGGCGCCGGGCACCGTCTGCGGGACGCGGCGGGGTCCGCGCCCTTAATGGGAGCCTCCCCTGACGCGCCCGCGGGGAGACTCCCGACGCCCACACGCCTCACCGTGTCTTTGGCTCCGGGCAGTGTCTGGGAAAGATTAGTTCTGAGAAATTTGTTTTTTTTTGGTCAGTCTGAGAACGATTTTAGGGCGAGAAAAGTGGTTCCCCTGTCCTGAGTGGACAGACCGCGACGGGACGTCTGCCACCCCCGGCATTGCCCAGGAGGGACCCCGGGGGGACCGCGTTACCCGGCGCCGGCAAGGCAGGCAGCCGCCGCGCTTCCCGACCCGGCCCGAGCTCGCCGGGACGAGGCCTCGGAAAGCCGCGTCTACACCACAGCAGTCCCCGCGTGGTGTTGAGGAAGCTCCGTGGCCGCCGTCTCGAATACAAACACACTCCAGGGCCGACAGGAACAACGGGGAGATTTTCTGTGAAATCCTTGTCGTTTCTTTTACCCGTTTCCATCGAGTGACTTGTTCTTATTTATGTTCTTCACGCTGTGTGAGGTCAGCCGTCCGTGTGGCGAGGGACTGGCCTTGGTTTCTAGCTTGTTTTTCACTTTTGTTGCACTGTCTCGATGGACAGAAGTTCTTAATTTGACCAGGGAAACCCATACGGTCACTAAACACAGGAAGCGCCGTTCAACGTCATTAGTAACCAGGGAAACTGTCAAGGGCACGGGAGACCCAGCCTCGCCCGGCTGGCTGTGCCGAGTGGAGAAGCGTGGCCACGCCAAGTGCCGGAGCCAGCGGGGACCTGCAGAACGTTTGTGCACTGCTGGTGGGAGGGGACAGCGTGCAGCCACTCGGTCATCACCTGGTAAAGTGGAACATTCAGAGGCCCCATAACCCAGGACTGTCACTCCTAGGAAGACGGCAAGGGCAACTCTGCCCACGTGCGCGGCTCACGTGAGCCCCGTTCACAGACAGCCAAACCTGGAAGGAACACACCTGTACTCCAACAGAAGAATGAGCGTGTATATGGTGGTGTGTGCACACAATGGCGTAATAAATCTCAGGCGAAATGAATGAATAATAGCCACATGCAACAATAGCAGTTAGTCTTAGTAATACAGTTTGAGTGAAAAAGTAAGTCCCAGAAGAATACATATCGAATGATGCCTTGTAACAAGTTAAAATTAATCCAAACCAAAAATTTTCTTTTTTTAAAAGACTGTAACTAGCTCTAATAAAACTCTATCTAAAAAAAGGGAAAGTAAGTCAATGATGAACATGAGGTTCAAGATAGTGCTTAGTTATTTTGGGCAGAGGAAGATGAGGAATATGACACAGATTGATGTTGACGCTCTAGTTTTCTTGTTTATTGGCAATTTAATGGACATTTATTATAGTATTAAAAAGAAATACATAAATGCAGCAATAAAAAATCAAACAATCAGATTAAAAAATGGGCAAGGGACTTGAATAGTCATTTCTCCAAAGATGATATACAAATGGCCAACAAACATGTGAAAAGATGCTCAACATCACTAATTATCGGAGAAATGCAAATCAAATGAGATGTCACTCACACCATTTAGGACGACCACTATAAAAAAAAAAACAGAAAATAACAAGTGTTGGCAAATGTGGAGAAATTGGAACCATTGTGCATGATTGATGGGATTACAAAATGCTGCAACTGCTATGGAAAGTGAATGGAGGTCCCACAAATAATTAAAAATAGAGCTACTACATAATGCAGCAATTCCACTTCTGGGGCTGTGTCCCTCCACAGCTGAAAGCAGGGCACTGAACAGACACTTGCACACCCATGTTCACCACAGCGTCCCCGTTCACAACGGCCCAGAGCCGACACACCCAAGTGTCCATCCATGAGGAATGGAAAAGCAAAATACAGGTATTTAATCGAGTATTATTCAGCTTTTTTAAAAAAAGAAATGTCACATGCCACGACATGAATATACCTGGAGGACGTTATGTTAAATGAAATAAGCCAGTCACAAAAGGACAGACACTGTATGATTCCACTGATATGAGTGCCTAACGTGTCAAATTCATAGAGGCGGAAGCAAGATGGTGACTACCAGGGGCTGGTCACCTCTCCCTGGATCCACACCCTTTGAAATGTGATTCTGCAGCTCTTCCCATCAAGGGTGGAGACTATTTTCCCACCCTGTGGATCTGAGCTGGCTGGTGACTTGTGTCAGCCAACAGACCGTGGTAGGAGGGAGGGGTGTGGGGTCTGGGCCTAGGCCTGGGGGGTTGGTATGCTTCTGCTCGCTCCCTTGGAAACCTGCTGCCACCGTGTGAACCTGCTCGTGCTAACTCATTGGGTGATGACAGACACACAGCCCGGCCACCTGTGTCACCACTGACAATAGCTAGACAGCCACCAGACATAGAGTGAGGCCACCCTAGACCAGCCATCTCCTAGCTGACCCTCCATGTGACCACAGGTGGATGAACGAGCCCAGCTAAACCCAGCTGAGCCCGGCCCAGATTAGGAAATTGCACAGGCACAGAGAGAGATAATACAAAATGTAGATTGTTTTCAAGCCACTGAGCTTGTCATTATTTCTTACACCGCAGTAGCTAACTGACACTGTGAGTATAGTTGAGAAAAGTCTGTGTGTATGTCTAGTTTTTTGTCTTCAGGGAGCTTACTAGACTAACACACATGAAACAATTTAAGAACAATTAATGATAATCACAACCTGATGTCAGATTGTGTGACCCGCCTGTGACGTGGGCCTGCAGCATGGGCGATAAGGAGACCTTTGCCGTGCACGGCTCTGCTGGGAGTCTGCTCACTGCTCAGTCCTCAGTCTAGGGAAATGGGAACAATGGCTGGTATGCCGCTGACTTTTCTGGCTTTAAACACAGTGGGGACTCAAGGTGAGACACAAGGTCAGAGGCCGCGAGAGGAGGCTATCTGCAGGCCGTGATGGAAGATGGGGTGACGGTGGTGGACTGTGGGACGTCACCACGTGGAGACACCCCTCGGGAGGTGAAGAATGCATTTGGAAGTCGGCAAGGAAGGAAGGAGACTATGCCGGCATGTCACAGAAGCATGGAAGTCATGGCATGGGAACGTGTGTGCTACATCACACACATCCCTATGTACATGAGTGTGAGTACACTGGAGCACGGAAACACACACACACACACACACACACACACACACACACACATGCACACACACTCCCATAGTCAGAGAAGGCCTCAAATCAGACTGAATTTCCAAAGGGGAAATCTCCATTGTCCACCAGTGAAAGCCTCTGTAGCTTTCCACGTCAGTGTAAATTGACGTAGGGTTACCTCCTAGTGATGAAGTCACACCTGACACCAGAGAGAAAGTGACAACACATCTCTGACCACTCCCTGGCCGGGCCGCTACCCCAGTTCACTTTACATCTAGATGCACCTTTATAAAACCCAGGGTTCTTTGGGCTCAATCTCCGAGTCCTTGCTTAGATCCTGCCCCTGTCTGCCCACCTGTCTCTCCAGACACTTGAAGCTCAACGACAGAAGCCGGGTGGGCTGGAGGAGGGAGGTGGCAGGGCTGAGGCAGCCACAGGTCGGAGAGGCAGGGGAAGAAATGCAGCTCACAGAGTAGCATGTGGACAGTTGGAAGTCGAGTTCGGCAAGTTGCAGCAGGCAACGGGAGACGGGCTCTATCCCCAAGGAAGCCGCATGTGGCGGGTGGCGGCGGCCGGTGGGGGGGGGTTGGTCCTTTTCAAAGTCGTCGGCAGTAACAGAAAATTGCAGGGATGGGGAAATAATGAAGAAGGCTCTTTGTTTTCCCCCCAGTCCGAATTCCTAGCTCATCAAACCTTGGAAATGCTCACTGCAAATGGCTGTTCTTGTTTTATTGCTTATTTATGGGAATCTATTTAAAGTGGATTGCACTTTCCCTCGCATCCTCGCCAGCGTGTGCGGGGCTGTGTCTCCCCTGGCTGCGGCTGCCTGGACTGGGGATTCTGTCTGCCAGTGTCGGCATCACGCTCCGTGACATCTGGACGTGGAAGGGAGACGCTGCACAGGAAGCAGGGGGCGTGTGCGGATGACTCTCCGGCCTCCTGCAACTGCGGCGGGTGCAGGGAGAGCTGTCCGGGGGCAGGTTTGGGTGCTGGCCGGCCTTCTGACCCAGGAATCTGCTTTTGTGGATTAATGACGGGGCTGTTCCATTCAAAGTCCTTCAAGTTTTAATCTGGCTGTACTCTAAGCAATGTAACCTCAGGGCAGTTACTTAACCTCTATGAGCCACATTTTCTTAAAAACCCATAAAAGAGGTTAACACAGGGCTGTTAATAATAATGATGGAGATGTATTATGTATATGCAAGTGCTCGCTTAGCATCTGGCAGATGCTCACTGAAGGTAGACCTCCTTTCCTTCCAGCCCCGACAGCTGTGACGGGGAGAGACAGGCAAGCCCTCAGTCTGCCTCATTTTCCTAACCTGTGTCCGCAGACTCGCAAAAGGATGGAGGCCCTCTTGCACTTTGCTTTGATTGGAAGATTAGATGCAAGGCTCACTGCCCAGAATGCTCTATGGCAGGGGTCAGCAGACAACGGCCAAATCTGGCTGCTGTTTCTGTCGACACAGTGTCATGTATGCGTGCTGCCTACGGCTGCTTTCCTTCTACGGCAGAGCTGAGCAGTTGGGAAAGAGATTGCAGGGTCCACAAAGCCATAAACACTTACGACCTGGCCTTTTATGGGACGAGTTTTACAGCCTCTGCTCTTGTTCATTGGTCTTTCTGGGGTGCTCCTGTCCACGGGACCAGAGGAATCACAGATCTACAACATGTTAGAGCAGGAAGGATCTGAGCCTCAGAGAGAGGAAGTGACTTGTTCAAGATCACAAAGTTATTGTGTGAGTTAGAACTACAATCCGGTTTCCTGACTCTTGGCCCAGGGCTTTTCCATCATTTAACCGTACCATTTCACAGAGAACCAAAAGCCACTGGGGTTAGCTTTGACCAAAAAAAAAAAAAAAAAAAAAAAAAGAAAGAAAAAAGAAAGAGAAAAGTCTCTAATTCAGGTGACACCTGAGTTCCATTTGGCTGACAAAGGTGGCATCATTCCTCCCACGTTTCCCAGGGCCTACCCTTGTACCTGGTCCCTCACTCCTGCCTCCCCAGGCACAGCAAGCACTTTGGGAGACATCGATGTCTCCTGGCCTTGAATTCTTTACCAGTCAGCTGTGTGGGCTGCTGCTCCAGGCTGGCGAGGCCGAGCTAAATCCTCGGTGTGAGGCCTGCCTGCGTCTACGTGTGGCTGCCCACCGGGGCTCTCCTGTCTCTGCAGCTCTGCTGCCTGGCAAGGGGCAGCGGGGGCAGAGAACCCAGACGGGGGAGGCAGGGAGGAGTCTGATTCCTGGAGAATCCTCAGTTTTCCATGAAGACTGAGCTGATGGCTGGGTATAGAGCCACACCCCTGGAAAACTTTACTTTTAAACTTGTTTTTGGTGGGGAAGGAGTGAGGTTGTCTCTAATTCATGACAACATGCCCAGTGCCCTGGCACTGCTGCCTCCTTGGATGCCGTGGCTGCGACAGCCGTCGTGGCCCAAGGCTTCCTTCGGGATCAACCTCTCCATCTCCCGTTTCCCTGAACCTTCTCCTCTCCCTTGGTCTCCCGGCACGGTTAATGGCACCACCGTCCGTCCAACTAGGCTGTAACCTCCGAGGTACCCTCGACTCCTGCCATCCCCCACCCCAACCTCCAGTCAGACACCACATTCTGTCAGATACCACGGACTCTCACAGCTTTAGGTCAGGCACATTTCCCCACCCTTGACTTCTGGACCCGCCCCCCAACTCATCTCCGGGCCTCCACCCTCCACACAACTGCCGAATGTTGCTGGTCGACCAGCACGACCTAAATCCGCACAGGCTCCTCGTCACCCACGGGATAGTCCAGATCCCATGGCGCGGCTCCCAGGGCCCTGGCGAGAGGACATCAGGCTCCGTTTCCCGCCCCAGAGCCACACCATCCTCCTGCACACGCCGCACACTGGCCACGGCAGACAGCCCTCACTGTCCGAACACACTGCGGCTGTCTCCAGACCAAGGGCAGGAGCAGGATTCTGGAATGAGGTTGCCGAGGCCCCTTGCAAATGAATGCCTGGTGGCTGCCTGCTCTGCCCACCCCCAGGCCTTTGTGGCCTGGCTCAAGGCCCTCCTCAGTCACTTGTTTGACATGCTCCTTCATCTGAAGATGTACTTGTTTTGTGCTCGTGTATCCAAAGATGACAGGACTCCAAGAGGGCAGGACTTCCTCTGTTTTCCTAGCCCCAGGGCTATACTGCAGACAGCAATGGCCTTGCAGGCCGCAGGGTGGGGTCCAGGATCTGGCGCTAGGTCTCTGACCTGCGCCAGCCACTACCCTCTCCGAACCTGTTTTCTCATCTAGAAGGTCCGGACGCTGATTCCCCCCTGCAGAGCTCTGCCCGCAGGCCTGACCCGGAGCCCACACTCAATGCACGTGGGTTCTGCACCTTCTGGTTTAGGGCCTGTGACTAGGACACAATAGATGCCCAGTGACTCTTTGTTGAATGAATGAATCAATGAACAGTAATTACGATCTAGAGCCTTAGATCCACAAGAGGTCAGATTTGGACCAACCCCGATAACCTGGACGCAGGTAAAAGTGGTGGAAAGGGAACATGGGCTCTTCCCTCCCGCTCCAAGCCGTGGATCCCAAACGTTCATCCAATCTCACTTTCCTGGGGGCTCAGCTTCCTCTGGGGCTTGCGACGCAGTCCCAGCAGCAGGGCGCAGTGCTGCCAATGCCGGCACCTCCCTAGGGCTGGACATGAGATCGCGGCGTCCTCGGGCGACACGCAGGCAGCCGTGCTCTTGACAGGCGTTTGAGCACGCGTGCTGGGGGTCGGGAAGGTGGGGGAGGAGGAGGGGTGAAGGAAGAGGGAGAGATGGGCAGTGACGAGAGGGGAGAGATGGGCAGGGACGAGAGGGGAGAGGAGAGTGGGCAGGCTCGGGAGACAGCGCGTGCCAGGAGGGGAAGACGGCGATGCCGGTGGAGTCTGAACACTCGCAAAGTCAAGCACAATAATAATTTGGGCAGAATGGCAAATGGCACAGCTGAGGAGGAAATAGCATTGTGAATGTAAAACCCCTAAATGGAGCGCAGATGGGAGGGAAAAGTGTAATCTTCTGGAAAAGCCTCTAATTGTCTGCCCACACTAATAATTTCAGCAAACGCTCCCTCTCCCTCCCGCGTATAATTACACCATTCCATCTGTCTATCAGCAGGTTTTCACTGAGCCTTCCTGCTACCGCGCTCTCAGGCTCGTGGAGAGATGAGGGGCTTTTGAAGATTTAAGAATCCTTCTGACACGCATCCTGAAGAAAAGACACTCAGGAGAGACAAATCCTCTCCTAGGCCCTGCTAAGACTCTATTTTAAAGAGTCATATAATCTCTCCAAACGCCATTATGGAGTCCGAAGGAGGTGGGGCCACAGGGTCCC